>NC_057812.1:246353767-246559654 GCF_018294505.1 Triticum aestivum
GTATGCTGAGTTCTCTTATAATAATAGCTATCAAGCTAGTCTGAAGATGGCCCCCTTCGAAGTGTTATATGGACGAAAGTGCCGAACCCCTCTGAACTGGTCAGAAACTGGGGAACGTCCACTCTTCGGTCCGGATATTATCCAACATGCCGAAGAACAAGTCCGCATTATTCGCGAGAATCTCAAGACTGCTCAGTCCCGCCAAAAGAGTAATTATGACCGTCATCATAAAGACATGGTCTATCAACCTGGCGAAAAGGCCTATCTTCGCGTTACACCAATGAAGGGTGCTCACCGCTTCGGGATCAAGGGCAAGCTAGCTCCTCGCTATATTGGCCCATTCACTATTCTCGAGAGGCGTGGAAAAGTGGCATATCAACTGGAGCTTCCGTCGAACCTTTCTCAGGTTCACGATGTGTTCCATGTGTCACAACTCCGCCGCTGCTTCAAGGACCCAATCCGAGCTGTGGATCATGAAGTGCTCGAATTGCAACAGGACCTCTCCTATAAAGAGCATCCGGTCCGCATTCTCGACCAAGCTGAACGCCGCACACGCCAGAAGGCGATCAAGTTCCTCAAGGTCCAGTGGTCGAATCACTCTGAAGACGAAGCCACCTGGGAACGCGAGGATCGTCTGCGTGATGAATACCCCGCACTGTTTCCTTCTACCTCCTAAAATCTCGGGACGAGATTTCTTGTAGTGGAGGAGATTTGTAACGCCCGGATAATCTTGCTACAGTAATCCCACGCTAATCACGGCACGTCATCCCGATTACTGTTGCTATCCTCGAAATAATTCGAAACCGTTCAAATTCAAAATTCAAATTGATGAAAACAATAAAAGTTTTCAAAATTTAAAATAAAATTGTTCGGTGGTTGACGAATATTACAAGGGTAATTATGGTGCAACAAACAAATTTTTATTAAATGCCTAAGTGTTTATAGATAAATAAAAAAACATAAAAGAAAATAAATAAAAAGAAAACAGAAAACAATACAAAAAAAAGAGAAAAGAAACCCCCTGGGCTTCGGCCCAGCTGACCACAGGCCAACTGGGCCACCACCAGGCCCGGCCGGCCCCCACCCCTCTCCCCTTATCCCCCACGGCGGAAACCCTAGCCCACTCCCGATCCCCACTCTCCCCTCACTCCCCCGATCTGGATCGAGATCGGGGCGACCACGCCACCGCCCCGTCGCCGCCGGACGCCTCCCCGCCCTCCTCCTCGCCGGTCGTCCTCGACCTCCCCCGAGCACGCTGCCATTCCTCCTACGGCCTCAGTGAGCCCCGCCTCGCTCCCTCTCTCTCCCTCGCGCGCTCGCGCTAGTCGTCGCCGATCCCTTCCCGGGCGGCCGTGCCCGTGCCGGCCTCGTTCCGCACGGCCGCGCCCGCGTGCCCCCCTCCCCTCGCGCCTCCTCCGTTCGGCCGGGGCCTCTTCCCCCCTGCCGCGCCGGGCCGTCCTGCCCCCGACCTCTCCTCCCCTCCCCTGCTCGACGCACCACCGTGCGCGCCCGGCGCTCGTCGCCGCGGCCACGGCACGCGTGCGTCCTGGTGCGCCTCGTCTCCGCACTCCCCTCCCCCATCGGTCCCCTCTCTCCCCCTAGTCCCCTCCCGAACGCCACCGACGCCCCTGGCCTCCCCGTCGCCAGCTCCGGCCGCCCGCGCACCACCGCGGCCTCGCCTCGCTGAGGCCTCTCTGCCTCGCCCTCTCCCTTGCTCCCCGCGTCCTCGCCTCTGCTGCCGCGCCCTGGCGCCGTCCCGCCGTGGCCTCACCGCTGTCGCCTCCGGCGGCCGGCCTCGCCGTGCCCTGCTATCGCCGGCGCCCCCCTGGTGGCCCTGATGGGCGCGTGCCCGCACCCGCGCCCGACCCGCAAGGCCTCTGTGCCTATGACAAACGGGGCCCTCGCCCCAGAACATTAAAAAATAAATAAATAAATAATAAAATAAATAAAAACAATAAATATAATTAATAAAATTAAAATGATTTAATAATATTATTAATTAATTAATTAATTAATTAAGTTAATTAATCCGGTTTAATTAAATTAATTAACTAGTTAAGTTTAATTAAACTGTAATTAGATTAACCTAAACCCTAATTAACCTAAATAGAGAATGACAGGTGGGTCCCATTGGACCCACATGTCAGGGTTGACTCAGTCAACCCCTGTTGACTGCTGACATCAGCATGACATCATGCTGACGTCATAAATACATTTTTTCGAATTAATTAAATAAATAATTAAATTCCAAAATTGTTTAAATCTTTTAAAAATCATATCTTTTAATCCGTAACTCGGATTAAATTATTTTCAACATGAAAGTTGCTCAAAACGACGAGACGATTCCGGATACGCAGTCCGTTCGTCCACCACACCCCCCTAACCTATCGAACCCGCAACTTTCCCCCTTCGGCTCCTCTGCCCGAAAACACGAAACACCAGGAATACTTTCCCGGATGATTCCCCCTTGACCAGTACCACCTTATACCACGTTAGGGCACGCCTAGCATCGCTTCTTGACATGTCATGCCTCGATATGCATCTGTTTACTTGGTATTCATTGTTTCTTCCCCCTCTTCTCTCCGGTAGACTACGAGACCGACGCTGCTGCTGCCCAGTTCGACTACGGAGTTGACGACCCCTCTCTCTTGCCAGAGCAACCAGGCAAGCCCCTCCCCCCTTGATCACCAGATATCGCCTATTCTACTCTATACTGCTTGCATTAGAGTAGTGTAGCATGTTACTGCTTTCTGTTATACCTATTCTGATGCATAGCCTGACATTCATGCTACACCTGTTGATACCTTACCTGCAATCCTAAATGCTTAGTATAGGATGCTAGTTTATCATCATTGGCCCTACATTCTTGTCAGTCTGCCTTGCTATACTATCGGGCCGTGATCACCTGGGAGGTGATCACGGGTATACACTATACATACTACATACTACACAGATGGCGACTAAAGTCGGGTCAGCTCGAAGAGTACCCACGAGTGATTCACGGATTGGGGGCTGAAAGGACCTTTGTCCCGACGGCCCTCTGTGTGGATCTTTGTGGCGGAGCGGCAGGGCAGGTTGAGACCGCCTAGGAGAGAGGTGGGCCTGGCCCTGTTCGGCGTTCGCGGACACTTAACACGCTTAACGAGATCTTGGTATTTGATCTGAGTCTGGCTACGAGCCTATACGCACTAACCATCTACGTGGGAGTAGTTATGGGTATCCCGACGTCGTGGTATCAGCCGAAGCACTTCAGACGTCAGCGACGGAGCGGCGCGCGCCGAATTGGACTGGAACGCCACTAGGCTAGGTCTGCTTTCGGCCGCCCACGCAACGTGCAGGTGTGCTCAGGGCGATGGGCCCAGACCCCTGCGCGCTTAGGTTTAGACCGGCGTGCTGGCCTCTCTGTTGTGCCTAGGTGGGGCTGCGACGTGTTGATCTTCCGAGGCCGGGCATGACCCAGAAAAGTGTGTCCGGCCAAATGGGATCGAGCGTGTTGGGCTATGTGGTGCACCCCTGCAGGGAAGTTAATCTATTCGAATAGCCGTGATCTTCGGTAACAGGACGACTTGGAGTTGTACCTTGACCTTATGACAACTAGAACCGGATACTTAATAAAACACACCCTTCCAAGTGCCAGATACAACCGGTGGTCGCTCTACCTCAGGGAAATGAGGAGAGGATCGCCGGGTAGGATTATGCTATGCGATGCTACTTGAAGATGTTACTTGGAGATGCTACTTGGAGGACTTCAATCTACTCTCTTATACTTGATGCAAGACGAAGGTGACCAGAAGCGTAGTCTTCGACAGGATTAGTTATCCCCCTCTTATTCTGGCATTCTGCAGTTCAGTCCACTGATATGGCCTCCTTACACATATACCCATGCATATGTAGTGTAGTTCCTTGCTTGCGAGTACTTTGGATGAGTACTCACGGTTGCTTTCTCCCCCCTTTTTCCCCCTTTCCTTCTTCCTGGTTGTCGCAACCAGATGCTGGAGTCCAGGAGCCAGACGCCACCGTCGACGACGACCCCTACTACACCGGAGGTGCCTACTACTACGTGCTGCCCGCTGACGACGACCTGGAGTAGTTTAGGAGGATCCCAGGCAGGAGGCCTGCGCCTCTTTCGATCTGTACCCCAGTTTGTGTTAGCCTTCTTAAGGCAAACTTGTTTAACTTATGTCTGTACTCAGATATTGTTGCTTCCGCTGACTCGTCTATGATCGAGCACTTGTATTCGAGCCCTCGAGGCCCCTGGCTTGTATTATGAAGCTTGTATGACTTATTTTATTTTTAGAGTTGTGTTGTGATATCTTCCCGTGAGTCCCTGATCTTGATCGTACACATTTGCGTGCATGATTAGTGTACGATTGAATCGGGGGCGTCACACTCACCCTGGCTTTCTGCTGCACCCCGTGCTCCGGCACCCCGGTATCCCTCTGCACCACTGCGGCCATCGGCCTGCGCTCGCGCACGCGCTCGGTGCGTCGGGCCTGCACCGCCAGCCTGCCTTGCCGGTTCGCCGTGACCGTCTCTCGCCCACACCTCCTGCCGCTCCCTATGGCCGCCGCTGCTGCGCCGCTTCGCACTCCCACCGCTGTCCTGCTCGCCGCCCACGGCGGCCAGCTCCTGCTGCGCTCCTTGCTCTACCGCGTCGCCGGCTCCGGCTACCGCCCCCACTGCTCTGTGTCGCACTTGGCCGCGTCCCTCCGGTCCTAGCCGGCGCCTCTCCGGCGCCCGCGGCGTCCCATCGGCCTCCGCCCGGTTCTGCCTAGTTGGGCGCCCACATGCCCGCGCGCCCATAACCAGCATGCCCGCTAAGGCCTTCCCAGGCCTATGACAAAAGGCCCCGCCTCCAGAACGTTTTAAAAATAAAAAATAAGTAAAAATACTAATAATTAAAATTTTAATTAATTAACTAAATAATTAATTAACTTAATTAATCATAATTAGATTAATCTAATCACTAATTAACCTAATTAACTGTTAGTTAATTAAACAGAGTATGACAGTGGGACCCACACGGCAGTTTGACCGGTCAACACCCTGTTGACTGCTGACATCATGATGATGTGACGTCAGCAAACACTATTATGGATAATGTTAAATTAACATAATTAAATAAATCCTAAAAATAATTTAAATCTTTTAAAATTAATATAAAATAAACCGTAGCTCAGATGGAAAAACTTTGTACATGAAAGTTGCTCAGAACGACGAGACGAATCCGGATGCGCAGCCCGTTCGTCCGCCACACATCCCTAGCATAGTAAAAACACAACTTTCCCCCTCTGATTCATCGGCCCAAAAACGCGAAACACCGGGGATATTTTCCCGGTTGTTTTCCCCCTTCACCGGTATCACCTCCTACTGCGTTAGGGCGCACCTAGCACCGTTAATTGTCATGTCATGCATTGTTATGCATTTGTTTGCATTGTATTCATTGTTTCTTCCCCCTCTTCTCTCCGGTAGACTACGAGACTTACGTCGCTGCTGGTGCCCTAACCGACTACGTTGTTGACGACCCCTACTTGCCAGAGCAACCAGGCAAGCCCCCCCTTGATCACCAGATATCGCCTATTCTTATCTCTACTGCTTGCATCAGAGTAGTGTAGCATGTTACTGCTTTCAATTAATCCTATCGTGATGCATAGTCTGTCATTATTGCTACAATTATTGATACCTTACCTGCAATCCTAAATGCTTAGTATAGGATGCTAGTTTATCATTAGTGGCCTTACATTCTCGTCCGTCTGCCATGCTATACTGTCGGGCCGTGATCACTCGGGAAGTGATCACGGGTATATACTTATATACATAATAAATGATACTTGTGGTGACTAAAGTCGGGTCGGCTCGTAGAGTACCCGCGAGTGATTCACGGATTGGGTCCGAAAGGATGTTTGTCCTGACGGCCCTCTGAGTGGACCCTTGTGGCGGAGCGACAGGGTAGGTCGAGACCACCTAGGAGAGAGGTGGGCCTGGCCCTGGTCGGCGTCCGCGGTTATTTCAAAATAACACGCTTAATGAGAGCTTGGTATTTGATCTGAGTCTGGCCACTGGCCTATACGCACTAACCAACTACGCGGGAACAATTATGGGTACTCGACGTCGTGGTATCAGCCGAAGCCTTCGTGACGTCAGCGACTGAGCGGTGCGCGCCGGATTGGACTGGAACGCCTGCTCTTGTATTAGGGAGGCTAGGTCTGCTTCTGGCTTCCCACGCAACGTGCAGGTGTGCAATGGGCGATGGGCCCAGACCCCTGCGCCATAGGATTTAGACCGACATGCTGACCTCTCTGTTGTGCCTAGGTGGGGCTGCGACGTGTTGATCTTCCGAGGCCGGGCATGAGCCAGGAAAGTGTGTCCGGACAAAGGGGATCGAGCGTGTTGGGAAATGTGGTGCACCCTTGCAGGAAAGTTTATCTATTCGAATAGCCGTGTCCCTCGGTAAAAGGATGACCCGGAGTTGTACCTTGACCTTATGACAACTAGAACTGGATACTTAATAAAACACACCCTTCCATGTGCCAGATACAACCGGTGAGTGCTCTCTCACAGGGCGACGAGAGGAGGATCACCAGGTAGGATTATGCTATGCGATGATACTTGGTGAACTTACCATCTACTCTCTTCTTCTGCTGCAAGATGGAGGTTGCCAGAAGCATAGTCTTCGATAGGACAAGCTATCCCCCTCTTATTCTGGCATTCTGCAGTTCAGTCCACATATACCACCCCTTTCATTTGATACCAATGCATATATAGTGTAGCTCCTTGCTTGCGAGTACTTTGGATGAGTACTCATGGTTGCTTTGCTCCCCCTTTTTCCCCTTTCTATACCCGATTGTTGCGACCAGACGTTGGAGTCCAGGAGCCAGACGCCACCGTCGACGACGACTCCTACTACCCTAGAGGTGCCTACTACTACGTGCAGGCCACTGACGACGACCAGGAGTAGTTCAGGAGGATCCCAAGCAGGAGGCATGCACCTCTTTTGATATGTATCCCAGTTTGTGCTAGCCTTCTTAAGGCAAACTTGTTTAACTTATGTCTGTACTCGGATATTGTTGCTTCCGCTGACTCGTCTATGATCGAGCTCTTATATTCGAGCCCTCGAGGCCCCTGGCTTGTAATATGATGCTTGTATGACTTATTTTATTTGTAGAGTTGTGTTGTGATATCTTCCCGTGAGTCCCTGATCTTGATCGTACACGTTTGCGTGTATGATTAGTGTACGATTGAATCGAGGGCGTCACAAGTTTCTTAAGATCACTTCTATCATTGCATGCAAGAAAGTCTCTAGCAATTTCTTCATCCATAACATAACCCTCAGGAACAACAGGCAATTCATATCTAGAGGGAGAATCTTCATCATCACTTTTATCAATATTATCAGTTTTCATAATTTCATTCTCTCTAGCCCTAGCAAGTTGTTCATCAAGAAATTCACCAAGTGGCATAATAGTATCAAGCATAGAAGTAGTTTCATCATACGTATCATGCATAGCAGAAGTGGCATCATCAATAACATGTGATATATCAGAATGAATAGCAGAAGCAGGTTTAGGTGTCGCAAGCTTACTCAAAACAGAAGGTGAATCAAGTGCAGAGCTAGATGGCAGTTCCTTACCTCCCCTCGTAGTTGAGGGATAAATCTTGGTTCTTGGATCTTTCAAGTTCTTCGTAGTGATAAGCAGATATAAATCCCAAGTGACTCAAAGAATAGAGCTATGCTCCTCGGTAACGGCGCCAGAAAATAGTCTTGATAACCCACAAGTATAAAGGATCGCAACAGTTTTCGAGGGTAGAGTACGATGTAATCACAATTCAGTCTAAATGTAATCACAATTCAGTCTATGATCACGATGAATACTTTATACGAAAACTTCTAGCAATATACCAGGTGATTACAATGATCTAGTTTAGCATATAAACAATGAGAATGAGTAACTATGTCAAACTATATGAAACTATCTATATGAGCATGTGACAATAAATCCCTAAGTCATGTATAATCTAATGAAAAATGGAATGATGACACATGGGAGCATATGCTCCTACCATCCAAAAACATTTCAAAATGTCAAAAAAAAATCAAAACAAAAAAAAATAATGCGTACATCTCGATATTCTATGTGCGCACGCCAAGTTTTGTGGAAAACTGGCATTTTATGTGGCTTGTGTAAAAAAGATAAAGGAATGTCTCGTGAAAAGCCTTTTTTAACACTGAATTTTGTCTTTTTTACACATGACACAAAAATTATTGTTTTTTCACGAAACGATTTTGTGAGTATGTAGAATCTCAAGATGTACGCACAAAACATATTTTTGGAATTTGGTGACATTTCAAAATACTTCTAAAGCACATTTTATAAACCAGGAGCATGCTCCTGGGTGCCAAAACGCCCACGCATGTGTTTCCCCCCTTGCCTTCTTCTCAAGCGGAGCAGCTGCCACGCAACCTTGCCCATGGCCGGAACCGACAACTCTGGCGGGCCAGAGAAGCCGACGGGTGTTGAACTAGTAAGGACATGAACAATGGTGGCATCATCTAGTGCTGCCCCAAGACCTCCACATCATCACAACAAAAATGAGACTACCATTCAGTTTTCATTCAATCTAACCGATAGCCTTGTGACGTGAGCTAGCCTTTTCTCACTTCCCATCTTTTTCTCGCCATAGCACATGGACTTTACCTTTTCTTCTTCCACGCACTCTCCCTCTCTCCCAAGAGCACCGCATGCACTACCACATTTGTGGTCAAAATCACTATTCTAACCTTGTCAAAAATCTTCAGCACAAAATAACCTCTCCCAAAAACTATTTCACGTTCTGATCCTTTTTGAAACGCCAAACCTCATGGCGTTATTGTCCAAAGTAGAAACGCCATACTATTCAGCGTTGCAATCGGCCACGTGGCAAGAAAAAACGCCGAAGTAGGCTGCGTTGGTAAAAACGCCATACCTGCTGGCGTTGCTGCTGGACGTGCAAACGCCAAAGTTTTAGGCGTTGCACTCCTGATCCATTGCTACAACTAGCATCCAGCATGCATGTATGTTACCTCGCCGGCAATGCATGAAATAGTTTGACTCTTCTTTCGGTTGATGCATGCATGCTATACATTAGTTAGAGCAACTCCAACGCAGACGACAATTTTATCCGTTTTTTGTCTGTTTGGATCGGCCGTCTGCTCGGCGTCCACCTTATTTTTTTTAATCGGTGGTGCGTCCAACGCCCTCAACCCATTTCATGTCCGCGCAGAAATTTGAAAGGCCCGTGGCAATAAATCATACCAGCGCCCATGCCGTCGCCCAAAGTTCATGCCGGCACCATGTTAGCGGCCGGCATACAATGCCAGCCTTAAAAAAACCACCACACAGTTCATGCGGGCGCACTTGTCAGCGGCCGGCGATCGACGCCGCATCCCGCTTGTCCTCCTTCTTGTAGTTGGCCTCCCCCTCGGTCGTGGCTTTTCGCCCTCCCCAACCTCCTCCACGGCTTTCTTTCCCACACGCGTCATGAGGGCGGCATATTGCGCCTTGAACATCTCCTCCCTGTTGATGATCGCTGCTTCCTCCCTTGCGTCCACCGCATGCCTGCGGCCCTTCCTCTTGGCCGACTCCAAGGCCGGCGTCAACTGCTTCTTCTTCTTGGATGGCACCGCAGTCTTGTGGGGGGCGTGGGGCTTGCCTTTGCCGGAGGGGCGGGGGTGAGGCCGGACGAGGCGAGGGAGGCGAGGCCGCCGGCGGCATCGAGGTCGTCGTCCATGGCTCGCGGCCGGGAGCACAAGCGGGCGGGAGGTTTTAGAGAATTGGAGGTTGTTCGCTTTGCCACCAACTAGCGGGCCAGGGGAAAGAGTAGGCGCGCGCCGCGCGTGTTCGCTTCGTGTCCTCGCCGACGCAAATAAAACCCAAAATTGGGTTGGGAATGAGTCAATAGACAGATGAAAAACGGACGCGCGTTCATTTGAGTCGGCGTGTTTTCTATCTGCGGCGACCAAAACGGACACGCACGAAAGGGTCGATCACATGCATGTTGCATGCAGGTAGACGTCGTTTTCTCTGTGAAATCAGCAGAGAGCGACATCATTTGTTCTCTAGCACATGTTTATATATGCATCAAAATCAAAACTCAAAAGTATAGTCACCACTACGATTGGTGTGGCTGGCAGCTGACCACTACGTATAACATGCATGCATCAATCGAAGAAGAGTCAAACTGTTTCATGCATTGCCGGCGAGGTAACATGCATGCATGCTGGATGCGAGTTGTAGCAATGGACCAGGAGTGCAAAGCCCAAGACTTTGGCGTTTTCACGTCCAACGGCAACGCCACCAGGTTGGCGTTTCTACCAACGCGGCCTACTTCGGCGTTTCGACTTGTCACGTGGCCGGCTAGCAACGTTGAATAGTACGGCGTTTCTGTTTTGCAGTAACGCCACGAGGTTTGGCGTTTCAAAAAAGATCAGATCATGAAATAGTTTCTGGGAGAGGTCATTTTGTGCTGAAGATTTCTGACAAGGTCAGAATTGTGATTTTGGCCCACATTTGTCCATGGACCACACTCTCTCTCCCTCAAGCTGCTACCTCCTCTGCAAGCTGCACCTGAGCTCTGCAAGCTAACGTCTTTTTCTCCTCTCTCCTCCACGGCAGCTCGCCTCCGACGTGGACCTGCGGGGCAGCTGTCCAGCGTGGGGCGTTGGCCATGCCCTAAGGACACGTATTTGGGACTATAAATTTTGCAGAAAAGCCTCCGAGAAATCTCACTGTCACCGATGCCGTCCTTCTCCGTCGAACTGGACGGCCAAACATGGTCAAACCACACTGCGTCAGAACAATTTTAATACGTCTCCATCGAAAGCATGGTCCAACCGTAGCTGACTGGGCACAGAAACTTAATCTGCCCACATTCAGCGTTTCCTGAGTTCGATGACTAAAAATTGCATACGACTGACAAGTTCAATCCTATGACGAATTCCACTCTACCCGTAGCGCTTTCTTAAGCAAAACAACGCAGTTACAACTGGCCAAAAATCAGGCCAGGGGCACGGCAAATTGCTAGTCGGGTGGAAAGCGCAAAAGACTCTGCCAGTAGGGAGCAATCCGATCCGTCGATAAAGCAAAAACAGAGTCTCAGGATTATTCAGTGGCGGTGGTCAAAGCAGAACTCCTTGTGGACACCACAAGCGCAGGTCACGCGCACCACCACTTCGGCGCCGGTGCAGGCTGCTGCTGGCGCGGCTGGTGTGGCAACGCTGGATACTTCCACCTCCCGATGCTGTGCAGTGCAGGTAAGGATGTCATCAGGAAACAGGTTTACCAAAATGAAAGTAGGAAACCCAAAGAAACTAAGGAAACTGTATAAGGAAACACATGCAATGTTCTGCAGACATCTAACTAAAGTGATATTTGAATCAAGAAATATGAGGCACAGGATTAAAACTTATTTGCGGAGATAATAAGATTCAGATAGCGGTATGTTTAGCGCTAAGTGTACCTGCTCGATCGGTCACTAAGCAAAGAAATGATCAGGTTCAAGTATGTCAAGGATGCAGAGTATACTAATCAAAATGTTGAACTGTGCACATGAGACCATAAGCTTCAGATAGCAGTATGTCTGTCTCCAAAAGTATCCAATCAATTATGAAGAAGCTAAGAAATGATCAGGTTACAGTGACCAAAATGTTCAAGCCTGGAGAACTGGAGAGTACGGTATGATGATCGATCACAAAGCAAAGCAATTATATGATGTTCAAGCATGATAATTATACCGATGAGATAATAAGCTTCAGATGACAGTATGTTTGGCTTCTAGACTATATGATGATCGATCACAAAGCTAAGAAATTATCAGGATACACTGAACAAAATGTTCAAGCCTGGTGAATTGGAGAGTATACTAATATGAGCAGTGCTTCTACTAATATAAATGTGAAGTGCACATTCTACCAGAACTGTAAGTACACTGGGGAGATCATAAGTTTCAGACAAGAGTCAGTTTGTCTCTAGAAGTATCTAATCGGTGGATCAAGAATCTAAGAAATAATCAATTTCAATACGCCGACAAAAATGTTCAAGCAGGATAATATTTGAGGATAAGCTTTCGGTAACAGCATTCTGAAGTGGTGACTCGAACGCTCATCAGGAAATGGAATGGAAATATCAACAACAGAATGCGTAAGGCATTACCTGCTTGCTCGCCTTCCCAGCTGACGAATGCTTCGCCGGCGCTGGGACGAACGTGGAGCCCGACCCGCATGGCGAAGTCGAGCTGGACGCCTCACTGCAGGCCTTCCTGGCCTCCTGCGGCGATCCAATCGGCAGATTCAGAGGCAACGGACAAAGCAATCAAGAATTGCAAGATGCAGAAGAATATGACTGGAGAATCATCGTACCTGCTTGCCAGAGGAGCGGGATGTCTCGCCATTCGCGGGAGTGGCCTTCGCCGGCGAGGTGAAGAACGTGCAGCACGGCCTGGCCGATGACCCGGACTGGATGGAGGAGCGGGAGGTCTCGCCGGCGGTGACCGAGGCGTACGTCTTGACAACCTTCTGCGGCGGCTCAATGGCCTGCTGGCTCCCGCGGAGCGTGCTCACGATGCCTTGTTGTCGCCGCGGCCTCTTCTTCCTGCCGCCGCCAGACTTGCGCACGAGCGGCGCCAAAATCTTCGATGCCGAGAAGACAAACGACGGGGATGTCGGAGAACTTGCGTGCCCGATGGGGGGCCCCGGCGAAGGGAAGAAAGCCAAGCCACCGCTATCGGTGGAGCCCGTGCGCGCGTGCTTCGGGGAAGGGAAGGACGCCACGGCGCACCCGCCGTGGTATTCCCTGGGCGACAGGGACGGCTCGGTAGACAAGGACGCGAGGCCGCCGCCGGCAGGAGAGCTCGCTGGCGTGAGCGGCTGCTCCGGCGAAGCCGAGAACATGAATCCACCGTTGGCAGTGGGGCCCGCCGTCGGCTTCTGTGGCGAATCCATGAACGTGAGCCCGCCGCTCAAGGTGCCGCCCGTGGGCGTTGTCGGCTGCCCCGGTGGAGCCAAGAACGATAGGGCGCTGACACCGGAGCCCGTCGGAGACGGCGTGCTGGGCGTGTCCTCCAAGAACGCGAAGATGTTGCCCCCATTGCCGCCGCCGCTACCACCGATACACGGACGCACCGACGGGAATGAGAAGTCACCGGCGGGGGACCCCGTGCGCGACAGCAAAGGCGGCGCGGTGCTCGGGGAGAGGCGCGGCGAAGGCGGCTGTGAGGGGGAGGGCGAGGAGTCGAAGGGGTGGAGCTCGACCAGCAACTTCTTGCGCGGCGAAACGGGCGGGAGGAGGCAGCGGCGCTTGCGTCCCCCGGGCCCGGCGACGCCGCCTGGCGCGGAAAAGGTGACCGCCGAGTGCTGGGGATCGATGCGGAGCTCGGCGAGGTGGTGCGGCGACGGCGCGAGGAAGAAGCTGCGGTGGAGGTCGGCCGCCATCATCTCGATCGTGGCGCTCCCGAGTTCTTCGGTTCTTGCGTGGTGGTGGCGGTGGTTGGTCTCGGAAGGAAGTGGTTGGTTGGTTGGTTAGTTTGGCGTCGTCCTTCTCAGATTTATAACTGATCAGCGTTGGCTTTGGGCTGCGGTTTTTTTTTCACTTTTTAAAATTGGTCTAGTGTCACTTTTTTTTTGGTTAGCGTTGTCTTTTTTCTCTCTTTATTTAACGGCATGGCCAATGCATAGCCCCACAGTAATGCCTCACATGCCATGTAGGATCGGTCCAGTGCGTAAAGTAGAAAAAGTTGAGATGAAGAATAGGGATGCATGTGTAGTGAGAGTCATTTTCTATTCTTTGATGAGGCCCACTAGTAGTAGCTTGCATTGGGGAGAAAAAAATCAACATAGATATCTCAAATTATTTTTTGTTATGAGGCATCCGTATCCATATGTCACCATTGTACATGTCCTAAGAACGTGTTGGCTTTGGATCAGGTAACAAGTGGCACTCCGAAAGAGACATAAAAGTGGGTGTGGTATAATTTATTGATTTACATCATTAAAAAGCGTTTTCTACATTTCTAAAATGTGCCAACTCCAACGGATGATGTATATTTGGTGACGTAAAGCTCCTACTCCAACAGATGATATATTTATAAAGATGTAAAACAAGACTCTGCAGATTCACATCCAGCCACCCACATAGACAGACACATTCATAGATTGGTGGCTTGACAAGAGAAGAAACTTCACAGGTAGAACCAAGTGCGGTTTCGACTCATTCGTGGTTGCTACTGCTTGGTCTTTATGAAAGCAGCGGAATGCCAGGGTGTTTAAGAGAGTCCACGAGCATAGACCTCCACCACGACTGGTAGATCAAGTGCTTTCAGAGGTTAAGGATTGAAGCCTTGCTGGCTTTGGTGTTGGAGGATTAGATCCGTTTGTGAGAGAGTGACTTAGTTTTATTTAGCTGGTGTTGGTGTGGGTTTCTTGCCCGTCGGGATGTCCGCATCTTGGCCTGGTATGTTGTAATTATACTTTCTGCCTTCTATAAAAATATGGTACGTCATTGGCGTGCTCTCAAAAAAAAAAGATGTAAAACAAGTTGGCATGAGCGTCGGCGACCGAGCGCCGAGAGCCGGGAGGAGCGCCTGCGGACAAAGATGTGTCAATAGATGCGCCGGCGGCTGAGCGATGAGAGCCGGGAGGTCAAATGCGGCCATGGGGGCTCGAATGGCCGATGGCGCAGTTGTGAATCAAGCGGCAGATTGGTCGCGGCGGGGCGAGGGTCATGCGGCGCGAGAAGGTCGACTTTAGCAGTGAAAAAGCGGCGTGGCTGGGGAGCGACGGCGGTGGGAAGAAGCGGTCAATTCAACCGATTTGGAGGCGGACAACGATGAAACTGACAGCGGAGGCGATGGAGCGACCGGATCAGGCAGCGGGGCGGCAGCAGCAGGGTGCGGTGGGCGAGCGGGGACCAGCGGAAGTGCGGCGGGACGGACTCAAATTGGCGGCTACAGCGGCGCGGTGGGTGGTGGGAATAGCCGACGGAGTCGGGGAAGGATGGACAGGGGAATTGAAATGAAGCGGTGGTGGTTGGCATGCGACTGGAGTTTTATATCACGTGGGAGGTGGAGATGCAAATTTGCATCTCCAAGTGTTGTATTTTACATCACTTGGAGGAGGTGACTTATTTTTTTTGCATCTACATCATCTGTTGGAGCAGTGTTTTTAGGCCTTGATGATGTAAAAGTTATTTATTTTTGCATTTACATCTTCTATTGGAGATGCTGTTAGGCTTTCTTTGATTTAAAGGATTTTCACAATCCTAGGATTTTTTTTATATATTGGCCATTTGATTTGTACATCTACAAGCATTTTAGCATCCATTCAAACCTCTTGGAAAGAACCCTATGTTTATCCTGTGATGCAATCAAACCAACCAAATTTCTGTAGGATTCAAATGGACATGGAATTGTAATCCTACATTTTTTCTTATTCTTATGTCTTTTAAATCATGCGAATCAAAGGGGCTCTTAAATGTAATTTGGAAAACTGTCATTCACTAGAATGTTTTTATATAGATATAACATTCTTTTAGTAAATTATGTAGATGGTACTCTCGATTTTTGTGGTTGTTTAGCGCGAGCGAGCTGAGGATATTAGGGAATCTGCGAGGGGTGGAACCGGAAGGGCATGGGGTTGGTCTGAAGGAAATATGCCCTAGAGGCAATAATAAAGTTGTTACTTTATATTTCCTTATTCATGATAAATGTTTATTATTTATGCTAGAATTGTATTGATTGGAAACTTGAATACATGTGTGAATACATAAACAAATACCGTGTCCCTAGTAAACCTCTACTAGACTAGCTCGTTGATCAAAGATGGTTAAGGTTTCCTAACCATGGACATGAGTTGCCATTTGATAATGGGATCACATCATTAGGAGAATGATGTGATGGACAAGACCCATCCGTTAGCTTAGCATAATGATCGTTCAGTTTTATTGCTATTGCTTTCTTCATGTCAAATACATATTCCTTCGACTATGAGATTATGCAACTGCCGGATACCGGAGGAATACGTTGTGTGCTATCAAACGTCACAATGTATGTGGGTGATCATAAAGATGCTCTACAGGTATCTCAAAAGGTGTTTGTTGAGTTGGCATAGATCAAGATTAGGATTTGTCACTCCGAGTATTGGATAGGTATCTCTGGGCCCTCTTGGTAATACACACATCATAAGCTTGCAAGAAAATGACTAAGGAGTTAGTCACGAGGTGATGTATTATTAAACGAGTAAAGAGACTTGACGGTAACGAGATTGAACTAGGTATGAAGATACCAATGATCGAATCTCGGGCAAGTAACATACCGATGGACAATGGAATTACGTATGTTGTCATAATGGTTCGACCGATAAAGATCTTTGCAGAATATGTAGGAGCCAATACGGGCATCCAGGTTCCTCTATTGGTTACTGACCGGAGAGGTGTCTTGGTCATGTCTACATAGTTCTTGAACCCATAGGGTCCGCACACTTAACATTCAATGACGATATAATATTATATGAGTTATGTGATTTGGTGAGTGAATGTTGTTCGGGGTCCCAGATGAGATCACGGACATGAAAAGGAGTCTTGAAATGGTCAAGAGGTAAAGATTGATATATAGGACGATGGTATTCGGACACCGGAAGTGTTTCGGGGGGTACATGTACTTATCGGGTCACCGGAAGGTGTTCCGGGCACCCCCGGCAAAAGATATGGGCCTTATGGGCCAAGAGGGGAAACGCGCCAGCCACAAGGTGTTGGTGCGCCCCCCATATGGGCCGGCCTAGGAGGAGAATGAGAGAGGGAAGGGAAAGGAAAGTATGGATTAGGATTCCCACTTCCCTCCCTCTCCCCCCTCTTTCCTTCCCCCTCGGTTATATATGGCAGGCGGGCGCGCCTTGGGAGGGACTCCAAGTAGGATTCCTCCTTACTTGAGCACCTCCTATGGCTGCTCCTCCCTCCCTCCCACCTATATATATGTCGGAGGGGGGCGCCTAGCACACACCAGATCAATTGTTAGCCATGTGCGGCGCCCCCTCCACCGTTTACAACCTCAGTCATATTTTCATAGTGCTTAGGCGAAGCCCTGCGAGATCACTTCACCAACACCGTCACCACGCCGTTGTGCTGACAGAACCCATCTACTACATCGACGTCTTGCTGGATCAAGAAGGCGAGGGACGTCACCAAGCTGAACGTGTGCAGAAAATCGAGGTGCCGTGCATTCGGTACTTGATCGGTTGAAGCACGAAGAAGTTCGACTACATCAACCGCATTGTGAAATGCTTTCGCTTACGGTCTACGAGGGTACGTAGACATACTCTCCCCCTCGTTGCTATGCATCTCCATGGATAGATCATTGTGTGCGCATAGAATTTTTTTGTTTTACATGCAATGATTCCAAACATGGTCATGGTACCTCCATCCATGGAGGTGATGGGTAGACGATGGACAATACTTAGTGGTAGTTGCTCGCTCACTCATGGGGTTGTAAATGCGGATGAGGGCATCACGGGGAGAGAAACTTGTAGGGGTGTGTTGGTGGTAGACATACCAAGTGATACGTCCATTTTGCATCATGCTTTTATATCAATATTTATTGCATTATGAGCTGTTATTACAAATTATATCACAATCATTATGCCTTTTCTCTCTTATTTTATAAGGTTTACATGAAGAGGGAGAATGCCGACAGCTGGAATTCTGGACTGGAAAAGGAGCAAATATTAGAGACCTATTCTGCACAACTCCAAAAGTCCTAAAACTTCACAAAGCATGTTTTTGGAATATATAAAAAATATTGGGCGAAGAAAATACCAGAGGGGGCCACCAGCCAGCCACAAGGGTGGAGGGCGCGCCCCCCGTCCTTGTGGGGGCCCCTGGCAGGCCTCTGACGCCCATCCTCTGCTACATGGTGTGTTTTGACCTGAAAAAAAATCATAAGGAAGCTTTCGGGACGAAGCGCCGCCGTCTCGAGGCGGAACCTGAGCAGAACCAATCTAGGGCTCCGGCGGAGATGTTCTATGAGGGGGAAATCGAAGCCATCGTCATCACCAACGATCCCCTCATCGCGAGGGGGTCAATCTCCATCAACATCTTCATCAGCACCATCTCCTCTCAAACTCTAGTTCATCTCTTGTATTCGATCTTGATCCCAAAACCTCAGATTGGTACCTGTGGGTTGCTAGTAGTGTTGATTACTCCTTGTAGTTGATGCTAGTTGGTTTATCAGGTGGAAGATTATATTTTCAGATCCTTAATGATAATTAATACTCCTCTGGTCTTGATCATGAATATGTTTTATGAGTAGTTACGTTTGTTCCTGAGGACATGGGAGAAGTCTTGTTATAAGTAATCATGTGTATTTGGTATTCGTTCGATATTTTGATGAGATGTATGGTGTCTCTCCTCTAGTGGTGTTATGTGAACGTCGACTACATGACACTTCACCATTATTTGGGCTTAGGGGAAGGCATTGGGAAGTAATAAGTAGATGATGGGTTGCTAGAGTGACAGAAGCTTAAACCCTAGTTTATGCATTGCTTCGTAAGGGGCTGATTTGGATCCATATGTTTCATGCTATGGTTAGGTTTACCTTAATTCTTCTTTCATAGTTGCGGATGCTTGCAAGAGGGGTTAATCATAAGTGGGAGGCTTGTCCAAGGAAGGGCAGCACCCAAGCACCGGTCCACCCACATATCAACTTATCAAAGTAACGAACGTGAATCATATGAGCATGATGAAAACTAACTTGACAACAATTCCCATATGTCCTCGGAAGCGCTTTGATTTATATAAGAGTTCGTTCAGGATTGTCCTTTGCTACAAAAAGGATCGGTCCACCTTGCTGCACCATGTTTACTTTTGTTACTTGTTACCCGTTACGATTTATCTTATCACAAAACTATCTGTTACCGATAATTTCAGTGCTTGCAGAAAATACCTTGGTGAAAACTGAGGGAGTCCTAGACTAAGGGGTCCTCGGGCGTCCGACCTGTTATCTATGGGCCGGACTGATGGGCTGTGAAGATATGTAAACCGAAGACTGTACCCGTGTCCGGATGGGACTCTCCTTGGCGTGGAAGGCAATCTTGGAGAAAAACTATGAAGATTCCGTCTTATGTAACCAACTTTGTGTAACCTTAGACCCCCCCCGGTGTCTATGTAAACCAGAGGGTGTAGTCCAGAAAGGATATACTCAATACCGTAGTCATACAGGCTAGACTTCTAGGGTTTAGCCATTGCGATCTCGTGGTAGATCAACTCTTGTAATACTCATATTCATCAAGATCAATCAAGCAGGAAGTAGGGTATTACCTCCATAGAGAGGGCCCGAACCTGGGTAAACATCATGTCCCATGTCTCCTGTTACCATCAACCTTAGACGCACAGTTCAGGACCCCTACCCGAGATCCGCCGGTTTTGACACCGACATTGGTGCTTTCATCGAGAGTTCCTCTGTGCTGTCGCTGAAAGGTTTGATGGCCTCTTCAATGGTCAATAATAGCGCTGTCTGTGGAGAAACTTTCCTCCCCGGACAGATCTTCGTGTTCGGCGGCTCCGCACTGCGGGCCAACTCGTTTGGCCATCTGGAGCAGATCGAAGCTACGCCCCTGACCATCATGTCAGATTTGGGAGCTTGAACTACGCCATGGACATCCGTGGAGACTTGATCTTCATCGGATTCGAGACCGCGGTAGCCGCTCCCGGTCACCCCGATGATTAAGACCTAAATCTGTCATCAGGCCGCATCCAGGAGATCGCTCCTGTAAACGCTCCGGCCCTAGATCCGGAGTAAGCGACGCCATCCAAGGACGGGAGAATCAACCCCATCACGGAGGCCGCAGATTCCTCGGTGTCGGAGCCGCACATAGACTTAACCTCTCACGACGTCTTTGTCATCAGAACTCCGGACTCGTCTCCGGTCGTAAGTTCCAAACCATGTGAGCCAGCGGACGCCGAGCTTGATCATTTATCGATCTTTGAATTCAGCACCGCAGACATCTTCCAACACTTGCTTTTGGGCGATGTGTTAAATACCTTAAAAAACCTGTCCTCGGCGGAGGACTCACAGCCGAACTATATCCGGCTCGAACCAGGGGTTAACGGTGGAGAATTGTGCTCCCCACCCACCACCCACTTCATAGCCATAGTCGAGGATTCGACCGATACACTTTATTACGACTCCGAGAATATCAACGGCATGGACAATGATGCCGATGACAACGAAGACCCTGTTGATACAACTAATGAACAAGATGAACGGGAAGATGGGCAGGTTAGCCCTGCTAAACAGGCCACACACACGAAGATTCGGAGGACGACAATTACCTTCCGCTCTCTGAGGATGAGGTGGGCCTCGGCACTGAGGATTTCATCATGCCTGAGGAACCTCGTGAGCAGGAGCGCTTTAAGCACCAACTAATAGCCACTGCAAGGAGCCTAAAAAAGAAGCAGCAACAGCTTCAAGCTGACCAAGATCTGCTCAATGATAGATGGACCGAAGTCCTAGCCACCGAAGAATACGGCCTTAGTGGACCAGCCAAAAGCTACCAGAAGCATAGGGCAACGATAAGGCGCTGTACCATCATCGCACAATGCGGCAGGTCGACCACAACTGGGCCCAGGTAAAGTGGCAACTCAAGCCGAACACCAGACCGCCCCACCTCGCAGTAAAAGCAAGAACAAAACATCTCGGGGTTATACATACGACCGTCAACAAGACTTGGGTAGAAAAGCAGGACACTCAAGAGCGATCTACAAATTGCAAGGACATACCTCGACACATGACGATGACCACCTATTCGGACGTGACAAACCTAGCCACACCCGGACTAAAAACCGCAAAGGGACTCTGTCGGAGATACGCCACAGCGTGGCCCAACATAGAGGCGCCGCACGCCCTCTTTGCTTCACAAATGAAGTAATGGAGCATGAATTCCCAGACGGGTTCAAACCCATGAATATCGAATCATACGATGGAACAACAGATCCCACTGTATGGATCGAGGACTTCCTCCTCCATATCCACATGGCCCGCGGAGACGACCTTCATGCCATCAAATACCTACCACTAAAACTCAAAGGACCAGCTCGGTACTAGTTAAACAGTCTGCCAGAAAATTCTATCGGCAGCTGGGAGGATTTGGAGGACGCCTTTCGCAACAACTTCCAAGGAACATATGTCCGGCCACTGGACGCCGATGACTTAAGTAACATTGTCCAGCAGCCCGGAGAGTCATCCAGGAAGCTTTGGACCAGGTTCCTAGTTAAAAAGAACCAAATCGTTGACTGTCCAGACGCGGAGGCCCTTGCGGCCTTTGAACATAGCATCCGAGATGAATGGCTTGCACGCCACCTCGGTCAAGAAGGACCTAGATCCATGACAGCCCTTACCGCTCTAATGAGCCGCTTTTGTGTGGGAGAAGACAGTTGGCTCACTCATAGAAGCAACAGCGCCAGAGACTCGAGCACTTCCGAAATCCGAGACGGCAATGGCAAGCCACGACGAAGCATACACAACAGTCGCAATGATAATAAAAGATCACGTGACACAACAGTAAATGCCGGATTTAGCAATCCCAAGCCCGGTCAATGGCAAAAGCCATTCAAGGCAAATAGAGACGGACCATCCAAACTAGACATGATATTGGACCGGCCCTGCCAGATTCATGGCCACCCCAATAAACCAGCTAATCACACCAACAGAAGCTGTTGGGTCCTCAAGCAGGCCGGCAGGCTCAACGCCGGACATAATGGAAATGGGCTACCAGGCAATAGGGACAAGAGAGCGGCTCACTAGCTAAATGCCGGAGGGCGGAAGTAATTTCCCCCTGAAGATCGATCAAATTCGGAACAGAAGTAGCAGTTCGGCTTCCGCTGCCCATCTCGTATACCCGTTAAAACTATACCGCGCATACATAATTACGCACTCAAGATACCATGGGCATTGACAGAAGCACAATACAGACAAGCCAACAGGCACTCCGATAACATTCTTTAACCGCTTTCCTATTTTCTTTTGTTTCACTATCTCTTAAAAGCAGGTGGCGCAAAGGGGAAACACCTACGACCGACCCGATAGGAGTTCGGACCCGTACACTCACCTACGGGGCTACTCCCTTCAAGGATTCCCCTCGCTGAGGACAGGCGGCGCAGACGTGCGACAGGAGGTCCAAAATAACTTTTTGTAGACCGCACTCTCTTTTCGAGCCTGTAACATGCCTTTTTCCTCTGCCTTCGACCCAGGGCATATCAAATTGCCGGGGTCATGGCCTTTATGTATATCAAGTAACCATTGGCATATCACTCAGGTCCCAGTTCAAATACCCGAATTAATCACTCGCGTCTTTTCGCAAAATGAATACGCCTCCTATGGTTGTTTCATAGATATACCCCGGCTTAACTGGCCAGGGGCTCGATACGAGAACAAATGAGTTGCCAACAAAGTCCGAACAACTTTTACATCGTACTTCGGCGTCGCGAGTTTGGCCTTATATGCATCAGCTCCGAATCATGTCTTTGGTCAATAGTTGGGTTGCCCGGCTCCTGTGCTTGCTATCCTATGTTCCGCTCTGTCGGCTAGGGTAGTAAAGGGAGAACTACTGCGATTGTGCTACCAATTCACCCGGTGACGCACCTTAGTAGAGAAAGCCAAAAACTAACTGTCATGATGCGGCGAGAGCTGGTCAACCACTCGATGACTTATCGGAATCTCTAGCGATTCCTTCGTGTCACACGAAGGACCTCTTTTCCGGTCAATTATGTAAACGCATCGTATGAGTAAGCCGCATACATACTAGGGGCTATGTCGTAGACCCACCGTAAAACTCCTATGGCTAAGTGAAAGTGTTAACGCCCTATAGTCTGGTTGCCTGGTTCGCCGCATTGACACCACCTTTACGGACCAAGACGTTGGGGTCAAGAGTGATCAGATGCTTTTTCGAACACCCCTGTACTTCCTACAAGGGGCTGAAGCCGACGACTGGAAAACTTTCATATTATATTAAAATGGCCGCACAGGAGGAACACAAGCTTTCGAGCAAAATATACAAATAGATTTACTATAAAATTATCTCGTACAATTCTCATACACTTCACTCGAACATTATGTATTTCGAGCATTGACCCTCTATCAAGCGGGCGGCTACAAGGACATCTTCAAAATAATGCTCCGGTTTGTGGCGGTCCTTGCCCTTGGGTGGACTCTTCACCGCAACATCGATGTACTTCATATTCCCCAGAACGTCTTGACTCGGGCAAAAGCCATCCGTGCACCCTCGATGCACACCGATCGCTTCACAGCGTTGATACGCGGCACTGCTTCAACAAGCCGCTGCACCAAGCCAAAGTAACTGTTCGAAACAGGCTCAGTTGGCCAAAACTGGATTATGACATTCTTCATGGCAGCATCGGATATCCTATGAAGCTCGGCCCACTAGGACATCTGCTCATTCAGCAACAGGGGGCGCTTCGAGGCCCCGAATTGTGACCAGAAAAGCTTCTCCGTTGTGTACCCGTCTCGCGCCTGATAATACTGCGCCGCATCGGAAGAACTCTTTGTCAAGTCTAAAAACTCATCCGGAGAACTCCACAATTGGTTAAGCTAAGCACAGTTCGAATCGCCGAACTTAGCCTATAGCAAAAAATGGCTTACTAGTCGCAATCTCCCCAGCTTGCCGGATCTCCGCACGGGCTGCTCTAGATTCAGACCGCGCTTCTCTTGCCTCTCGTAGGGCCTTGTCAATTTTAGCCGTTTTTGCTTCATTCTCCTTCTCAAGGAGTTCACACCGGCTAGCGGCACTTTTTAGCTCGAGCGCCATCGTGGATATCTTCTCCTCGTCTTGACGCCGAGCAGCTTGTTCGGCTTTTAACTCAGCAGATGCCTTCTCGGCAGTCGCATTACTACACCAGGCCTGCTCCTTGGCCCGGGCTAGCTTCGCCCGAAGAATTTCAACGGTGGCAGCACCATCTGCAGCCAGGCACAACTTTTAGCGTCATGCTTATATCACAAAAATGTATGTGCAGGGACTGCTCCGAATACATACCTTGCGACTCGTCAAGACGCATATTGATCAACATAATGTCATCCCCGGCTACATCAAGCTTCCGTTGCAGCTTGGCAATATCCGCAGTCTGGGAAGTAGCCAGGGGGGAAGCATCATGTGTTCAAAGTTAATCAGATTAGTCCTCAGATATTTCTTTTGATCCTCCATTCGCTTCCTATGGGAAGCCAACCTGAGTCTCAAGGGCTACTGTCTACACACAGGTGTATTTTGTGAATAAAACATAATTGCACATACTACAGTACAAACCTCGAAGTCTCTCAGCAGACTCGCAAAGGCCTCATTCAATCCGCTCTTTGCGGATAGGACCTTTTTAACCACCGTACCCATCAAGGTACGATGTTCCTCTGAAAAGGACGCCTGCTGCAGCATGTTCGTCAAGATATCCGATGCCTCTGGGTCTCCGGAGGCAGCCGCGGGAGTATTGTCACCCTTTGAAGGGATCCGTTTATTTGTATCCGGCCGCATTCCGGATTGTTCGGGGTCTTCATTGTTGTTCCTTGGACCCTGGGCCGCCGAAGTATCACCTTCGTGTAGCCTCTTCGCCATCCCTTGCGCCACTTGTTGGTCGAGGGGGACCCTCCGCGACGACACCTCGATGTCGTCTGCCCTATTGGACGGAGAAGCCGGTGGGGGAGTCTCGCTTTCCATCATCTCCGGGAAAAGGTCTCTCGGGGAAGAGGAGTGTTGAAGGGGACTGCGCGCTGAGCTGCAAAAAAATATATATTCCAGGCATCATAAGAAAAGAACGAGATAGGTTTAAAATAGCCTTATTCACTTACGATTTGGCTGGAGGCTTGTCCTCGTCATGAGACTGCGCTTCGACGTCCTCCAGGCTCGGGCCGCCCCCCAGAGGCATCTTGCCTCGCTTAGGAGCCTGCTTCTCCCATTCTTCGGAGGCGGCCCTCTTCTTCCTGGGAGGGAAGGAGATAGTGGCCCCACCTTCACTTTTGTCTTCGGATGAGGGGATTTTTATTCCTCCGGACACAAAGTTCGAGGTTCCCTGGGAATAGAGGCCATCCTTGGTCCTCTTGCCCTCCGACTCATCCTCCTTCTCCAGCATCTGGTATGGTGCTGGTGCCAGCATCCTTGTTAGAACAGGATTCGCTGGACCCTCGGGCAGAGGGGCTGAACACACAATCAGTTCCGCCTTCTTTATCCAGCCCTGGAAAAAGATAGCTTGCTCGGTACCATATTACTGTATGCATGACCACAAAGTATTCGAAAGCCAAGTGCTTACCGGGGTATCCAGACGATTACAGTTAAGGCCAGCGTCCTCAGCAGTATTCGGCGAATGTTTACGCTTCCCGAAAAATAACTTCCACATCCCTTCATGTGTGGCGCTGAAGAAGTGTTGGAGGGTTTGTGGTCCTTCTGGATTAAACTCCCACATGCGGCGAGGCCTGCGCTGGCAGGGTAGGATTCGGCGAACTAACATCACTTGGATCACACTGACGAGATCGATATCTCTCTCGAGGAGGGTTCAGATGCAGCTTTTTAAGGTCCGCACTTCATCCACTAATCCCCAGTCTAGCCCCTTGTTGACCCATCACGCGAGTTGTAACGGTGGGCCGGGACGGAAGGTGGGGGCAGCTACCCATTTAGCACTGCGGGGCTCTGTAATATAAAGCCACTCCCGCTGCCAGTAATTGGAAGCCTCGGTAAAAGAACCTTTTGGCCACGAAGTGTTGGCGAGTTGGCTGATTGTAGCACTGCCGCACTCCGCCTGTTCCCCGTCGACTACCTTCGGCTTCGCACTAAAGGTCTTGAGCCATAAGCCGAAGTGTGGGGGGGATTCGAAGGAAGGCCTCGCGTGTAATGATAAACGCCGAGACATGGAGGATAGAGTCCGGGGCAAGATCGTGAAAATCTAGTCCGTAATAAAACATTAGCCCTCGAACAAAGGGGTGAAGAGCAAACCCTAACCCCCGGAGGAAGTGGGAGATGAATACCACCCTCTCGCCGGATCTGGGGGTTGGAATAACTTTTCCTTGAGCAGGAAGCCGGTGGTGGATCTCCGCGGTCAGATATCTGGCCGCCCAAAGCTTTGTGATATCCTCCTTTGTAACGGAGGAAGCCACCCATCGGACTTGGGAGCTGGATCCAGACATGATGGGAAGGCTGAAAGCAATGGAGTCGAACCTTGGGTGCTGGAACTCGGGGTTGGGGAGGCTTAGGAGAGGTTTGGCATAAAAAGACAGCCCTTGGTTCCTTTATAAACACCTCCGGCATTGAACGTCTCCTCCTAAGCCTAAGAACTTGCCTATTCCTAAGGAATCTTTCTCGCAGGACGGTTGGGTTACCCTCGCTCGTATTGATGAAAATCCCGCAATAAGGGGACACGATCTCTGCTTTGACAAGACGTGCCAATGAAAACCGCGTCTCGAAACGTGGGGGCAAAAAACGGTTCGAAATTATGACCGGACAGGCGTGACATCACATTACTAAAGTTATCAGCAGATTGGACTCGTGTGTTATTATATTCTCTCTGCGGTTGTGTGCGGTGTGTGTTACAGGTCCGGACACGATTAATTCGTCTCGAGACTATTTGAGAGTTTGGAAGGAGGGACCCGCCTTGCAATGCCGAATACAGCACTACGCGCCGGATACCTTGTCATTGAAGCTACGTTCAGGGGCTACTGAGGGAGTCCTGGACTAAGGGGTCCTCGGGCGTCCGACCTGTTATCTATGGGTCAGACTGATGGGCTGTGAAGATATGAAAACCGAAGACTGTACCCGTGTCCGGATGGGACTCTTCTTGGCGTGGAACGCAAGCTTGGCGAACAACTATGAAGATTCTGTCTTATGTAACTGACTCTGTGTAACGCTAGATCCCCCAGTGTCTATATAAACCAAAGGGTGTAGTCCAGAAAGGATATACTCAGTACCGTAGTCATACAGGTTAGACTCCTAGGGTTTAGCCATTACGATCTCGTGGTAGATCAACTCTTGTAATACTCATATTCATCAAGATCATTCAAGCAGGAAGTAGGGTATTACCTCCATAGAGAGGGCCTGAACCTGGGTAAACATCATGTCCCCTGTCTCATGTTACCATCAAACTTATACGCATAGTTCGGGACCCCCTACCCGAGATCCGCCGGTTTTGACACCGACAAAAACCACTTGTCATTTCCTTCCGCTCCTCGTTGGGTTTGACACTCTTACTTATCTAAAGGACTACGATAGATCCCCTATACTTGTGGGTCCTCTTGACTCTTTTCTGGCGCTGTTGCTGGGGAGTGAAGAGCCTTTGGTAAGGAAACATTTTATATAGTGTGCTGAAATTTACTGTCACTTGTTACTATGGAAAATAGTCCTTTGAGGGGCTTGTTCGGGGTATCTTCACCTCGACCGAAAGAGCAAAGAGTTTCTCCTCAACCTACTGCACCTACTGAAAATATTTATTATGAAATTCCTTAGGGTATGATAGAGAAACTGCTAGCTAATCCTTATGCAGGAGATGGAACATTACATCCTGATATGCACCTAATCTATGTGGATGAAGTTTGTGGATTATTTAAGCTTGCAGGTATGCCCAAGGATGTTGTCAAGAAGAAGGTCTTCCATTTATCTTTGAAGGGAAAGGCATTGACATGGTATAGGCTATTGGATGATATTGGATCATGGAACTACAACCGATTGAAATTGGAATTTCAACAGAAGTTTTATCCTATGCATCTGGTTCATCGTGATCGGAATTATATAAATAATTTTTGGCCTCATGAAGGAGAAAGTATCGATCAAACTTTGGGGAGGCTTAAGTCAATGTTATATTCATGCCCCAATCATGAGCTCTCAAGAGAAATTATTATTCAAAATTTTTATGCTCGGCTTTCTCATAATGATCGATCCATGCTCGATACTTCTTGTATTGGTTCCTATATGAAGAGGGACATTGAATTCAAATGGGATTTATTGGAAATAATTAAACACAACTCTGAAGATTGGGAACTCGATGAAGGTAAAGAGTCAGGTATAAACCTTAAGTTTGATTGTGTTAAATCTTTTATGGATACCAATGCTTTTCGTGATTTTAGCACTATATATGGACTTGACTATGAGATAGTAGCTTCTTTTTGTGAATCTTTTGCTACTCATGTTGATCTCCCTAAGGACAAGTGGTTTAAATATCATCCTCCCATTTAGGTTAAAGTAGTAGAACCTATTAAAGTTGAAGAAGAAACTATTACTTACAATGTTGATCCTATTGTTCCTACTTCTTATATTGAGAAACCACCTTTTCATGTTAGAATAAAGGATCATGCTAAAGCTTCAACCGTGGTTTGTAAGAGTTATACTAGAACACCTACAGCCCCTGAGCAAATTAAAGCTGAACCTAGTATTGCTATGGTTAAAGATCCCTTGGTTGATAATATTGATGGGCATGCTATTTATTTCTATGATGAAGCTGCTAGAATTGCTAAACCCGATATGAAAGATAAACATAGACCTGTTGTTGGCATGCCTGTTGTGTCTGTTAAAATTGGAGATCATTGTTATCATGGGATTCATGGCTTATGTGATGTGGGTGCTAGTGTGAGTGAAATTCCTTATACCTTATATAAAGAAATTATGAATGATATTGCACCTGCTGAGATAGAAATATTGATGTTACTATTAAGCTTGCTAATAGAGATACTATATCACCCATTGGGACTGTTAGAGATGTTGAAGTCTTGTGTGGGAAAATTAAATACCCTACTAATTTTCTTGTTCTTGCTTCCCCACAAGATAATTTTTGTCCCATTATATTTGGTAGACCTTTCTTGAATAATGTTAATGCTAAGATAGATTGCGAGAAAGACATTGTTACTGTTGGGTTAGGGGATATGTCTCATGATTCTAATTTCTCTAAATTTCGTAGACAACCCCATGATAAAGAATTGCCTAGTAAGGATGTAATTATTGGTCTTGCTTCTGTTGCCGTGCCTCCTACTGATCCTTTAGAACAATATTTGTTATAACATGAAAATGATATGTTTATGAATGAAAGAAGGGAAATCGATGAAGTATTCTTTAATCAAGGGCCTATTTTGAAACACAATTTGCCTGTTGAAATCCTCAGAGATCCTCCTCCACCAAAGGGTGATCCCGTGTGTGAGCTTAAATAATTACCCGATACTCTGAAATATGCCTATCTTGATGAAAAGAAGATATATCCTGTTATTATTAGTGCTAACCTTCCAGAGCATGAAGAAAAGAAATTGTTGAAAACTCCGAAGAAGCACCGTGCCACTATTGGATATACTCTTGATGATCTTAAGGGTATTAGTCCCACTCTATGTCAGCACAAAATTAAATTGGAGAAAGATGCTAAACCAGTTGTTGATCATCAACGACGGTTAAATCCTAAGATGAAAGAAGTGGTAAGAAATGAAATACTAAAGATTCTGGAGGCAGGTATAATTTATCCTATTGCTCATAGTCAATGGGTAAGTCTTGTTCATTGTGTCCCTAAGAAGGCAAGTATTCTGTTTTTCCTAATGATAAGAATGAATTTATTCCATAAAGAATTGTTATAGGTTATAGAATGGCAATTGATTTCCGCAAATTAAATAAAGCTACTAGAAAAGATCATTACCCTCTACCTTTTATTGATCAAATGCTAGAAAGATTATCCAAGCATACACATTTCTGCTTTCTAGATGGTTACTCTGGTTTCTCTCAAATACCTGTGCCAAAAGATGATCAAGAGAAAACCACTTTTACTTTCCCCTTCGGTACCTTTGCTTATAGACATATGCCTTTTGGTTTATACAATGTACCTGCTACCTTTCAAAGATGCATGACTGCTATATTCTCCGAATTTTGTGAAAATATTGTTGAGGTTTTCATGGATGATTTCTTCGTTTACATAACTTATTTTGATGATTGCCTAAGCAACCTTGATCGAGTTTTGGAGAGATGTGAAGAAACTAATCTTGTCTTGAATTGGGAAAAGTGTCACTTTATGGTTAATGAAGGTATTGTCCTGGGGCATAAAATTTCTGAAAGAGGTATTGAAGTTGATAAAGCTAAAGTAGATGCAATTGCAAAGATGCCGTGTCCTAAAGATATCAAAGGTATAAGAAGTTTCCTTGGCCATGCTGGTTTCTATAGGAGGTTTATTAAAGTCTGGTCTAAAATTTCTAGGCCTCTCACTAATCTCTTGCAAAAAGATGTTCCTTTTGTTTTTGATGATGATTGTGTAGAAGCATTTGAAATACTTAAGAAAGCCTTGATTTCTGCACCTACTGTTTAGCCACCTGATTGGAATTTAGCCTTTGAAATTATGTGTGATGCAAGTGATTATGCTGTTGGTGCTGTTCTAGGACAAAGAGCTGATAAGAAATTAAATGTTATTCTGTATGCTAGTAAAACTCTAGACAGTGCCTAGAGAAATTATGCTACCACTGAAAAAAGAATTTTTAGCTGTTGTATTTGCATATGATAAGTTCAGACCTTATATTGTTGATTCCAAAGTAATTGTTCACACTAATCATGCTGCTATTAAATATCTTATGGAAAAGAAAGATGCTAAACCTAGACTTATTGGATGGGTCCTGTTGGTGTCAAAACCGGCGGATCTCGGGTAGGGGGTCCCGAACTGTGCGTCTAAGGTGGATGGTAATAGGAGGCAGGGGACACAATGTTTTACCCAGGTCCGGGCCCTCTTGATGGAGGTAAAACCCTACGTCCTGCTTGATTTATTCTTGATAATATGAGTAGTACAAGAGTTGATCTACCACGAGATCAGAGAGGATAAACCCTAGAAGCTAGCCTATGGTATGATTGTATGTTGTCCTACGGATTAAAACCTTCTGATTTATATAGACACCGGAGGGGGCTAGGGTTACACAGAGTCGGTTACAAGGAAGGTGATCTACATACTCGTATTGCCAAGCTTGCCCACACCAAGGAGAGTACCATCCGAACACGGGACAAAGTCTTCAATCTTGTATCTTCATAGTCCAACAGTCCGGCCAAAGGATATAGTCCAGCTGTCCGGATACCCCCTAATCCAGGACTCCCTCAGTAGCCCCTGAACCAGGCTTCAATGACGATGAGTCCGACACGCAGATTGTCTTCGGCATTGCAAGGCGGGTTCCTCCTCCGAATACTTCATAGAAGATTTTGAACACGAGGATCATGTCCGGCTCTGCAAAACAAGTTCCACATACCACCGTAGAGAGAATAATATTTCCACAAATCTGATCTGCTGACATACCCTCTAGCGTGGCATCACACCACAACCAGGTCTTTACGAATCATTTTTCATAACCCATCTCGGTGTGTTTCACGAGGCGGTTTCCTTGGCACGTCTTGTCGAAGCAGAGATCGTGTCCCCTTATTACGGGATTCCCATAAATACGGACGTGGGTAACCCAACCGTGCCTGTTGGTATGACTCCTAGATCTTGGTAAGTCTCGAACGACCACGAGGAGGACGCCTGATATTCATCCCCTTTATAAAGGGACAAGGCTTTTACTTTTTTCCCTCCCGTGCTCAATTGAATCCTTCCCCCGCCTCGAGTTCTAACACCCAAAGCCCAGGTCAGGTGCTCCGGACCTTCAATCATGTCCGGATCCAGCCTTCAAGGCCGGTGGATTTCTTCCCCCGTCACGGAGGAGGACATCGGGAAGTTGAGGGAGGCCAGATATCTGACTACTGTAATTTCGCATAGGCTGCCGGCCCGAGGGCAGGTCGTCCCTACTCCTGAACCCAACGAGAGCGTTGTGTTCGTCTCTCACTTCCTCCGAGGACTAGGCCTTGCTCTGGATCCCTTTGTTAGGGGTCTTATGTTCTATTACGGGCTAGATTTTCACGACCTAGACCCGGATTCCCTTCTTCACATCTCGTCATTTATTGTCATTTGTGAGGCCTTCCTCCGCATTACCCCTCCCTTCGGCATGTGGCTCAAGACCTTCGATGTGAAGCCGAACATGGTCGAGGGGCAGTACACAGCATGCGGAGGTGCTCTAATAAGCAAAATTGCCGACACTCCATGGCCAAAGGGTTCCTTTCCAGAGGTGTCCGTATTGTGGCAACATGAGTGGTTTTACGTCACAGATCCCCAAAGTGCCAAGTGGGTAGCTGCCCCCACCTTTCGCTCGGGCCCTCCACCACAACTGATGTCATGGATTAGCAGGGGGCTGAGCTGGGGTCCAGCCAAGGACATGCCAATACTGCAGAGCCGTATCTGAGATCTCTTCGAGGGAGATTTCAGTCTGGTTATGGTAATGCAAGTTATGCTGGTTCGTCGAGTCCAACCTTGCAAACGCCGGCCCCTCCGCATGTGGGAATTCAACCCGGAATGACCATGCACTATTCAGAATATCCTCGGCATGACGCACAAGGAGATGTACAAATCGTTCTTTGGACCCCAAATAGAGTGTCCGGACACTACCGAGGACGTGGGCCTGAGCTGCAACCGCCCCGCTGCCCAAGTAAGTAATCCCATGGCTGAACACACTGTCCTTTTATTTATCATGACATCATTCTGAAGAATCGCTCTTTGACCAGGACTGGATAACAAAGGCGAAGATGATCCGGTGTTCGGCCCCCTTCCTGAAGGCTTGGACAATCCGGTGCTGGAAAAGATGCTCGAGCCAACACCTTGTCTGGTGCCCTCAAAGGAAGATGAAGCGGGGAATAAAGAGGGCGAAAGCGTGCCTCCATCGCTACCTATTCCAATCGAGGGAATGATCACCTCCGTGAGGGAGGATAACCAAGGGGAAGAATCTGACATTCTCTCTCCCTGGGGAAGGAAGAGGACTACCTCTGAAGATCCGGAAACCAAGGTTTCCAAACGGGAGAAGAAATCTCCGCCGGAGGGTCCTGCCTCGGAGGGTATTCTTGCCGCACAATGTCCGCGCGGGGATCAGCCCTCTATCGTGCTGTAAGTAATCAAAAAGTACTTAATAGTGAAGATATCCTACCTTACTTCTGAGGAGAATAATCGAAGCATTTATCTTGCAGTTCGGATCTTAGCCCTTCTCAGCAGAGCTCATCTTTAGGGGATCTTCTTCCAGAGATGATGGAGAGCGAAACGCCTCTCCCCTGCCGCCTCACGAGGCGGGCGACCCCGAGGTGTCCTCACGGAGGGTTTCTCCTGATCCGGCAAGGCCAGAAGGTAATCCTATGGCCACCCGAAGTCCCCAATATCCGACTCTTGAAGAGAGCAACCAAAAGAGTACGGCACCATCTGGTATGCGGTCAGACGTACTGAGGGATCCGCTAGAGCGAGCGACTATCTCAGAAGAGCACCGTACGTTGATGGGTACGGTGATTGAAAGGATTTCGTCCGCCGATAGCGGGTTGCATGAAGCCTTTATGAATCTACTGACGGGTTTTGAGGTACGTGAAATGATGTACATTTTTGACAGTACCGCACATTTTTAGGTGTGCCCTGTGTAGATAGTAGCCCCTGAGACTCTGGTTGTCGTCGAAAACGGCGGCAAACAGGGGATCATAGTCCCAGGTAATAACCAGACCGCCTGTATGTGTAGGTGGTTGAAGCTCCGGTGGCTAGCCGGACTGATGGGTTTGCCGAACTAAAGCGGAAACTGGATGCGACAGATGCCGACATTGTGCTTGTTAACAAGCGGCTTGACGAGGCACAGGGTAGGTGATTTTTCTAGTGAATGTCACATAGTAGGAGCAGCATGATGCTAGTATCTTTAATATGTTGTGACTACAGATGGAGCTGTCACCGTGGAGACCCTTCGGGCGGAGCTTGCCCGAGCCAAGGAGCAAGCAAGGAGTAGTAATGTGGCCGCTTTAAAGGCGGCCGAAGAGTTAAGGGCCGAACAGGCCACACATTGCGGGAGCAAAGAAAAAATTGCCAAGATGGTCATGGAGTTAAAAGATGCTGCTGACCGTTACCGGCTTCTTGAAGAAGAAAACCGGGTGAAGGCGACGGACCTGGAGATGGCCCGGGTGGCTGCCAAGGAAGCCCGCTCCAAAATTAGAGCGACGAAGGAGGAGCTGAATCAAGCTGCGGATATCGTTTTTGGGAAGCCCTTCTTGTTGCGGACTAAGTTCGGAGATCCGAAATATGCTCCTCTGGACCGGCTATGGAGTTCTGCGGATGAGTACATGGATTTGGCTGCAAGTGCTGCGGATGCGACCGAGTACTTAAGGATCAGAAAGGTCCTGGAGTGGAGAAGCTGTTCTGGTCATAGTTTCACGCTCCAGTCCGTCCGCTGTTGCTGAATGAGCGATTGACCGGTTGGGCCGAGCTCCATAGATTATCCGGACTGGCCATGAGGTCCGTTGTGGATCATTTGTGGCCAGGAGGGCCAAGGCCGGATAGCTACTTTAGCTTAGTGCAACAATTCCTTGGCGTTGTGCCATGCATCGATGCTGTAAAGAGGTCGACGTGCATAGAAGGCTTGCGGATGGCCCTTGCCCGTGTCAAAACATACTGGGCGGAGATGGTGCCACCACTGTTGCGGCACAGGGTTCGGCCATAGGCCGAGTGGCTGCCGAGCACTACTTTGAAGAAGTTCTTGAAGGCGCTCATTCGATAGAGGCTCAGTGCTCGAAGAATATTATGTTTGAGTGACATGTATTACCATTGTAAAAACAATGTTTTATTTATCAAGGCTGTATTTATACTTTTGCCCGAAAGTACTATGATGCCTCCTGTGCGGCCGTTTGTGTATATATGTATATAACCTGAAAGATGGCAGTCGTCGGCTTCAGGCCCCACCCATATAATGCGGGGGTGTTCGCAGAAGATGCATGTTCACACTTGATCCAACGTCTTGGTCCATTAAGGAGGTGATAGCGCAGCGAACTAGGCAATCGGACTATAATGCTTTAACACTTTCACTTAGCCAGAGGAGTTTGACAGTGGGGCTACTATATAGCCCCTGGTGGCTCCGCACTCATCCGAATTCGGGGTGCGTACATGCCTGGCCGGGAAACGGCTCTTCGTTAAGGCGGAGGAATCCTGAAGATTCCGCTAGGTCATCGAGTGGTTGACCAGTCTCACGCTATATCATGACAACCAGTTTTCGGCTTTCTCTACTGAGGTGCTCGTCCGGATGAACCAGGGCACAATCGCAGTAGTTCTCCTGGTGCCGCCTTAGCCAATAGAGTGGAACGTAAGGAAGCAAAACATAGGAGTCGGACAAACCCAACATTTGACCAAAGACATGATTCAGAGCTGATGCATATAAGTCCAAACTCGCGACGCCGAACACTCCCTAAGGTATTCGGTCTTTATGGTGGAAACCGGGCTTAAGCAGTGCCCTTTGTAATAAGCCCCTGGTGTCCAGGTACGTGCAATATTCTGACGTGGCCACATGCCAATACGTCATCATCCTTCTCAATTGTACTGAGAATCCGGGGGATGTGTATCGACAAGAGACAGTAAAAAAGGTTTACGCAGGGTCTTAATCTAAAAAGAATCCTTGGAACGGGTCCCTACTGCATGTCTGCGCCTGTGTCTCCGTTGTGCCGTATTCTGGACGGGTTTAGCACGATGGTCATCTGTAAAAGAGAGGAACTTAGTTGAAAAGTTGTCGTGCAAAAAGGTAGGTTATACTAAAGAAACCATGTACAGTTCAAGATGAGTAAAGTTGAGCCTAATTGCCACTTGTTTGCGTGCATTGAGCCCCTTGTATTGTAATAGGGGTATAGCCATCAAACCTGTATCAATTACATATAGTTGCGCCGGACTCGTCTAACCGTGTCCGTGGTCTTAACGACTTGTCAGATGCTTTAGTTGGTGAGGCCGTTTAGTGTGCGGCTGCCAAGGTAGCTGCACGGTCTTCCGCACGCAAGGAGCGCTCAATATTTCCATTTCCTGTAATGATGCCGCGTGGACCGGGCATCTTCAGCATGAGAGAAGCATAATGCGATATTGCGTTAAAGCGAGCAAAAGCTTCGCGTCTGAGTAGTGCTTCATAGCCACTTTGGAACGGAGCGATGTGGAAGGTTAACTTTTCGCTGCCGAAGTTATCGGGAAAGCCGAATATAACCTCTAATAGCAGGGAGCCCGTGCAATGGGCTTCTGGGCCTGGCGTTACTCCTTTAAAGGTAGTATTGCTATGGCTAATTTTTGTTGGGTCTATCCTCATGTTGCGGACTGTGTCCTGATATATCAGGTTTAAACTGCTGCCCCCGTCCATCAGGACTCGTGTGAAGTGGTAGCCGTCAATTATTGGGTCTAATACCAAGGCAGCCCATCCTGCACGCCGAATACTTGCCAAGTAATCCCGATGGTCAAAGGTGATCGGTTGGGACGACCAGTGGCAGAACTCCGTGGTGATAGGCCCTGGGGCATGTGTCTCTAGGAGTGCCGCTTTGTTTCTCCCCTTTATCACGTGTAACACATTGACTGTTTTGACTTCAGGTGGGAATTTCTTCTGTTCCCCAGTGCTTTTCTTGCGAGGCTCGTCCTCGTCTTCGCTTGGTGTATCCTGCCCCTCGTGTTCGGCGTTATGTTTGCCGGACTGCTTGAAGACCCAACATTCTCTGTGGGTATGATTTGCAGGTTTATCGGGGGTGCTGTGGATCTGACATAGTTTGTCCAGAATCTTGTTCAGGCTAGACAGTTCGTCTTCGTTGCCTTTGGAGGGCAGCTTTTGCTGACCTTGCCGAGAGCTTCTGAATCCGGCGTTTACCGCCATGCTCTTCGGGCTGTCTTCTTTATTCCGGCGCTTGTTTTTGCTGCGTCGCGACTTCCCGTTTCCGTCCCTGACTTCGGATGTACTTGGGTCGCTGGTGCTGCATCGGGCTAACCAGCTGTCCTCGCCCGCGCAAAAGCGGGTCATGAGGCTTGTTAATGCTGCCATTGTTCTCGGCTTTTCTTGGCTGAGGTGTCTAGCAAGCCATTCATCTCTAACGCTGTGCTTAAAAGCTGCTAAGGCTTCAGCGTCCGGGCAGTCAACTATTTGGTTCTTTTTAGTGAGAAACCTGTTCCAAAGCTTTCGGGCTGACTCTCTGGGCTGTTGAGTTATATGACTCAAATCGTCTGCATCCTGTGGTCGGACATAGGTCCCTTGAAAATTTGCCCGAAAAGCGTCTTCGAGCTCTTCCCAGCTTCCAATGGAGTTTTCGGGGAGGCTTTTAAGCCAGTGCCGAGCTGGCCCTTTGAGCTTGAGGGGTAAGTACTTGATGGCGTGGAGATCGTCTCCTCGAGCCATGTGGATATGGAGGATGTAGTCCTCAATCCAAACCCTAGGTTCTGTCATTCTGTTGTATGCCTCTATGTTTACGGGTTTGAATCCCTTTAGAAATTCATGGTCCAGCACCTCATCGGTGAAACATAGGGGGTGTGCGGCACCCCTGTATTTGGGTGTACCGTGGTGTTCGGATGTTTGTTGTGTTGCATTGCATGCTGGAGCGCGCTTGCGTGGCCCGTATATGGATCTGGTTGCGCCGTCCTTTTGATGCGAGCCCTCGCGTGGATCGCGTACTGGCTTATGTGCGGCGTCGTTTGCTGCTCTATGTTGGCCACGAGGTCGTCTACCCGACCGGATGGCCGTTTTGTTTTTTAATTGGGGGGATCTAAGGCCTCCTCATTGAATTCAGGTAGCAACTTTCGCTTCGGGTAGCTCTTGGTGTGGCGATTACCGCCGTACTTCGCTGCAGTGTTGAGTACTTCACTCCATCTGATTCTGAGTGTGTCTTGTGCAGCCCTGAGCCTTTGCTTCTGCCTTTTCAGACTCCTCGCAGTGGCAACAAGCCTTTTGATGGCCATTCTGTTGCTCCGGGTGCCTGTTCGGTGTGATGTCGTCCGGACTGTTATCTTCGACGGAGTCAGGTTGTTTGGTTTGATTCTCCGTGTTGCCGTGGTCGGGCGATGGTTCACCCTGCTCTAACGCTGGGTCTATATGATCGCTGTTTCTGCCGAGGCGGGATTTGGAGCGGCGCTTATGCCGCCGCTTTGACTGCTTCTCGAGGGAACAACCCTTCACTGCGTCCTTCTGTTCCTCGTCGTCGTTTTATTTGGGTGTGTCCACCATGTATACGTCATAAGATGAAGTGGGCGTCCAGTGCCCTATGGGCAGTGGTTCTTGTTCGTCTCCTGCATCGTCGTCCATACCGTCGATGTCCTCAGAGTCGAAGTCGAGCATGTCGGTCAAATCATCGACAGTGGCTACTAAGTGGGTGGTGGGTGGGCGGCGAATTTCTTCGTCATCCGCATCCCAATCCTGCCAAACATAGTTCGGCCAGGACTCTCCTGACAGGGAGAGAGACCTTAATGAGCTCAGTATGTCGCCGAAGGGCGAGTGTTGAAAGATATCCGTGGAGGTGAACTCCATGATTGGCGCCCAGTCGGATCCGATAGGCATGGGCGCAGGCGTTTCGGAGTCCGTGGCCGGGGAAGAATCTGACAGTTTGATGTCATGGCTCTCGTGAAGGGTAAGGTGGATATTCGGCTCGATCACCGATGAAAATGCGGCCTCCATGGCGGGGTCTATCCACCCGTCCCTGGATGGTGTGATTGGCTCCGAATTGAGGGTCGGAGCGGTCGTCGGTGCGATCTCCCAAACAATGTCCGATAGTAGAGCTAAATCATGCTCATCATGACCATGTGGCGCACTCGGCAAGGGCTCGAATCCATCGAAGATCAAGTCTCCGTGGATGTCGGCTGTGTAGTTGAAGTTTCCAAATCTGACCTGATAGCCAGGGGCATAGCTCTCGATCTGCTCCAGATGGCCAAGCGACTTGGCCCGCAGTGCAGAGCCGCCGAATACAAAGATCCGTCCGAGGAGAAAAGTCTCACCCTGGACTGCATCGCTATCGATGATCGAAGGAGCCATCAGGCCTAATGATGACGACACAGAGGAACTCTCAATGAAAGCACCAATGTCGGTGTCAAAACCGGCGGATCTCGGGTAGGGGGTCCCAAACTGTGCGTCTAAGGCGGATGGTAACAGGAGGTAGGGGACACAATGTTTTACCCAGGTTCGGGCCCTCTTGATGGAGGTAAAACCCTACGTCCTGCTTGATTTATTCTTGATAATATGAGTAGTACAAGAGTTCATCTACCACGAGATCAGAGAGGTAAACCCTAGAAGCTAGCCTATGGTATGATTGTATGTTGTCCTACGGACTAAAACCTTCCGGTTTATATAGACACCGGAGGGGGCTAGGGTTACATAGAGTCGGTTACAAGGAAGGAGATCTACATATCCGTATTGCCAAGCTTGCCTTCCACGCCAAGGAGAGTCCCATCCGGACACGATACGAAGTCTTCAATCTTGTATCTTCATAGTCCAACAGTCCGGCCAAAGGATATAGTCCGGCTGTCTGGATACCCCCTAATCCAAGACTCCCTCAGGTCCTCTTGTTACAAGAATTTTATTTGCATATTATTGATAGAAAGGGAGCTGAGAACCCCGTTACAGACAACTTGTCTAGGTTAGAAAATGTTCTTGATGACCCACTACCTATTGACGATAGCTTTCCTGATGAATAATTAGCTGTCATAAATGCTTCTCGTAATACTCCATGGTATGCTGATTATGCTAATTACATTGTTGCAAATTTATACCACCTAGTTTCACATACCAGCAAAAGAAAAAGTTTTTTTTATGATTTAAGACATTACTTTTGGGATGACCCACACCTTTATAAAGAAGGAGTAGATGGTGTTATTAGACGTTGCGTACCTGAGCATGAACAGGAACAGATCCTACGGAAGTGCCACTCCAAGGCTTACGGGGGCACCACGCTGGAGATATAACTGTACATAAGGTATTGCAATCCGGTTTCTATTGGCCCATTCTCTTTAAGGATGCCCGTAAGTTTGTCTTATCTTGTGATGAGTGTCAAAAAATTGGTAATATTAGTAGATGTCAGGAAATGCCTATGAATTATTCACTTGTTATTGAACCATTTGATGTTTGGGGCTTTGATTATATGGGACCTTTTCCTTCCTCTAATGGGTATACACATATTTTAGTTGATGTTGATTACGTTACTAAGTGGGTAGAAACTATTCCAACTAGTAGTGCTGATCATAACACTTCTATTAAGATGCTTAAAGAAGTTATTTTTCCGAGGTTTGGAGTCCTTAGATATTTAATGACAGATGATGGTTCACATTTTATTCATGGTGCTTTCCGTAAAATGATCGCTAAATATGATGTAAACCATAGAATTGCATCTCCATATCATCCTTAGTGTAGTGGTCAAGTAGAGTTGAGCAATAGAGAGAATAAATTGATTTTGCAAAAGACTGTTAATAGATCTAGAAAGAATTGGTCTAAGAATCTCAGTGATGCATTATGGGCTTATAGAACTGCTTATAAGAATCCTATGGGTATGTCTCCGTATAAAATGGTTTATGGAAAAGCATGTCACTTACCTCTTGAACTAGAACATAAGGCATATTGGGCCATTAAAGAGCTCAATTATGATTTCAAACTTGCCGTTGAGAAAAGGTTATTTGACATTAGCTCACTTGATGAATGGGGAACCCAAGCCTATGACAATGCCAAGTTGTTTAAAGAAAAAGTTAAAAGATGGCATGACTAGAGGATACAAAAGCATGAGTTTAATATAGGTGATCACGTCTTGCTATACAACTCTCTTTTAAATTTTTTTTGCATGAATGCTTCTCTCTAAATGGGAAGGTCCTTACATTATCGAAGATGTTTATCGTTCCGGTGCCATAAAAATCGACAATGCCAAAGGCAAAAATCCGAAGGTGGTAAACGATCAAAGAATCAAACATTATATCTCAGGTACTCCCATAAATATTGAGACCAATATTATTAATACCGTAACACCCGAGGAGTACATAAGGGATACTTTCCAGAATGTTTCACACTCCAAAAAGGAATAGGTATGTGGTACGGTAAGTAAACCGACTCCAAAACGTTTCCAATGATAATTTTTCTCTGTTTTGGAATATTAAAAAAATTAGGAAAATTAAAAGCAGTCCGAAGGAGACACGAGGCCACCACAAGGGTGGAGGGCGCGCCCCCCGTCCTTGTGGCCACCTCGTGTGCCCTCCGGACTTTGTTTTCTTGCACGATACTTCTTTTGGTCGGTAAAAAATCATTATATAATCTCCCGAAGGTTTTGACCACCGTACCACAACAAAATCCCCTGTTTTCGTTTTGAGTTATTTCTGCAGCAGATTTAGAGTAATATGTCATCCCAAGATTCGGAGAGAGAGAGCTATGTAGCTGATTACATTGCAGACCCCAAGGTCTATTGGGATTTGGAGCATGATGGTTGGACTACGGAGGAAGAGGCAAATTATGATCCAAAGGGGAAGGAGGAGACAAGTTCCGATGAAGAGGAAGTCCCTCTACCCCAACCTGGAGACATGCACGTGGAGTTCAAAAAGTCGAGTCTCCCGAACAAAGCAAAGAAACGAAAGATCGAGTTTATCCCTTTTAGTCTTTTGCAGGAGAACAAGCAGGAATTATGCAGAAGGATATTAACACTAGAACAAGAGATCGGTCAGCTGAAGGAGGAAAATTCCAGCCTCAAGCGTAAGCTAAGGAAAAAGGACAAGACTACTTCATCAACAACTCCATCATCACCACCTCCGAAGAAAGAGACATAAACACCTGGGTATGGGCACTCCCCTTGGCAACTGCCAAGCTTGGGGGAGGTGCCCCGGTATCGTATCACCATCACATCTTTATCTTTATCGTTTTTCTTAGTTCGATCCTTTTGGTTATATCTTGATCTAGTAGAATAAAGTTTTTAGTATGATCTAGCTTTGAGTTTTGTTTCGACCTCTATCTATGTAATTGAGTCTGTGAGTTATATATAATAAAGAGTAGTTTTGAGTTGAGGGCTTTGTTATCTTGCTATGATCTTGAGGGAATTAAAGTAAATAGAAAAAAAGAAAAAAAGATCATATATTGATCTTATGGAGAGTAATGACTTCACATATAAAGAGTATGATGAATAAAGGTTGTTGAGAGTTTACAAACATAGTTTTGGTCATTGTTGCAATTAATAGGAAGTAATAAAGAAAGAGAGGCTTCACATATAAATATACTATCTTGGACATCTTTTGTAATTGTGAGCACTCATTAAAATATGACATGCTAAAAAGTTGATGTTGGACAAGGAAGACAACATAAGAGGTTATGTTTTCTTATATCCAAATAGAAGTTATATTGTCATGGATCATCCAACATGTTGAGCTTGCCTTTCCCTCTCATGCTATCCAAATTCTTTGCACCAAGTAGAGATACTACTTGTGCTTCCAAACATCCCTAAACCCAGTTTTGCCATGAAAGTCCACCATACCTACCTATGGATCGAGTAAGATCCTTCAAGTAAGTTGTCATCGGTGCAAGTAATAAAATTGCTCTCTAAATATGTATGATCTATTAGTGTGAAGAAAATAAGCTTTATACGAACTTGTGATATGGAAGAAATAAAAGCGACGGACTACACAAAAAAGGTCTTTATCACAAGTGGCAATATAAAGTGACGTTCTTTTGCATCAAGATTTTGTGCATCCAACCATAAAAGCGCATGACAACCTCTGCTTCCCTCTGCGAAGGGCCTATCTTTTACTTTTATCTTCTACCCTTATACAAGAGTCATGGTGATCATCACCTTTTATTTTTACACTTTTTCCTTTGGCAAGCACTATATGTTGGAGAGATCTGGATATATATATATATATCCACTCGGATGTAGGTTTTCATAAAGTATTATTGTTGACATTACCCTTGAGGTAAAAAGTTGGGAGGCGAAACTATAAGCCCCTATCTTTCTTTGTGTCCAATCGAAGCTTTGAACCCATAAGTATCGCGCCAGTGTTAGTGATTGTGAAAGACTAAATGATAGTTGAGTATGTGGACTTGTTGAAAAGCTCTTTCATTGACTCTTTCCGATGTTATGATAAATTGCAATTGCTTTAATGACTAAGATCATAGTTTGTTAGTTTTCAATGATTTTCTCATTCATACTTCACCTTGTGAATGAATTGTTACTTTAGCATAAGAAATTATAGGACAATATATGTCCCTGTTCTAAAGATGATCATGATGCCCTCATGTCTGTATTCTATTTTATCGACACCTCTATCTCTAAACATGTGCACATATTTTTCGATATCGGCTTTCGCTTGAGGACAAGTGCTACGTCTCCAATGTATCTATAATTTTTGATTGTTCCATGCTATTATATTATCTGTTTTGGATGTTAATGGGCTTTATTTTACACTTTTATATTATTTTGGGACTAACCTATTAACTGGAGGCCCAACCCAAATTGCTGTTTTTTTGCCTATTTCAGTGTTCCGTAGAAAAGGAATATCAAACGGAGTCCAAACGGAATGAAACCATCGGGAACGTGATTTTTGGAACAAACGTGATCCAGAGGACTTGGAGTGGACGTCAAGCAATCAACGAGGCGACCACGAGGTAGGGGGCACGCCCTCCACCCTCGTGGGCCCCTCATTGCTCCACAAACCTACTCCTTCCTCCTATATATATCCAAATACCCCGCAAACATCCAGCAGCACCACGAAACCCTATTTCCACCGCCGCAACCTTCTGTACCCAAGAGATCCCATCTTGGGGCCTTTTCCGGAGCTCAGCCGGAGGGGGCATTGATCATGCAGGGCCTCTACATCAACTCCATGGCCCCTCCGATGATGTGTGAGTAGTTTACCTCAGACCTTTGGGTCCATAGCTAGTAGCTAGATGGCTTCTTCTCTCTCTTTGGATGTCAATACAAAGTTCTCCTTGATTCTCTTGGAGATCTATTTGATGTAATCTTCTTTTGCGGTGTGTTTATCGAGATCCGACGAATTGTGGGTTTATGATCAAGTCTATCTATGAACAATATTTGAATCTTCTCTGAATTCTTTTATGTATGATTGGTTTATCTTTGCAAGTCTCTTCGAATTATCATTTTGGTCTGGCCTACTAAATTGATCTATCTTGCAATGGGAGAAGTGCTTAGCTTTGGGTTCAATCTTGCGGTGCTCGATCCCAGTGACGGAAAGGGAAACGACATGTATTGTATTGTTGTCATCGAGGATAAAAATATGGGGTTTACATCATATTGCATGAGTTTATCCCTCTACATCATGTCTCTTGCTTAAGGCATTACTCTGTTCTTATGAACTTAATACTGTAGATGCATGCTGGATAGCGGTTGATGTGTGGAGTAATAGTAGTAGATGCAGAATCGTTTTGGTCTACTTGTCTCGGATGTGATGCCTATATACATGATCATGCCTAGATATTCTCATAATTATTTGCTTTTCTATCAATTGCTCGACAGTAATTTGTTCACCCACCGTAATACTTATGCTATCTTGAGAGAAGCCACTAGTGAAACCTATGGCCCCCGGGTCTATCTTCCATCATATTTATCTACCGTTATTTCCATTACCATTTATTTTGCAATCTTTACTTTCAATCTATATCATAAAAATACCAAAAATACTTATCTTATTATTATCATATCTATCAGATCTCACTCTTGCAAGTGGCTGTGAAGGGATTGACAACTCCTTTATCGCGTTGGTTGCGTGGTTCTTATTTGTTTGTGTAGGTACGAGGTGACTCGCGTGTGGTCTCCTACTGGATTGATACATTGGTTCTCAAAAACTAAGGGAAATACTTACGCTGCTTTACTGCACCACCCTTTCCTCTTCAAGGGAAAACCAACGCAGTGCTCAAGAGGTAGCAAGTAGGATTTCTGGCGCCGTTGCCAGGGAGATCTACGCCAAGTCAAGACATACTAAGTACCCATCACAATTCTTATCCTTCGCATTACATTATTTTCCATTTTCCTCTCGTTTTCCTCTCCCCCACTTCACCCTTGCCGTTTTATTCGCCCTCTTTTCCTTTTGCCCTCTCTTTCCGTTCGCTTCTTTTTCGCTTGCTTCTTGTTTGCTTGTTTGTCACGATGGCTCAAGATAATACTAAATTGTGTGACTTTACCAATACCAACAATAGTGATTTTATTAGCACTCCGATTGCTCCTCTTACCAATGCTGAATCTTGTGAAATTAATACTGCTTTGCTGAATCTTGTCATGAAAGATCCGTTTTCTGGCCTTCCTAGTGAAGATGTCGCTACCCGTCTAAACAACTTTGTTGATTTGTGTGATATGCAAAAGAAGAAAGATGTGGACAACGATATTGTTAAACTTAAGCTATTTCCGTTTTCGCTTAGAGATTGTGCTAAAGCTTGGTTTTCGTCTTTGCCTAAAAATAGTATTGATTCATGGAATAAGTGCAAAGATGCTTTTATCTCTATGTATCTTCCTCCTGCTAAGATCATCTCTCTTAGAAACGATATTATGAATTTTAAGCAACTTGATCATGAACATGTTGCACAATCTTGGGAGGATGAAATTAATGATACATAATTGCCCTACACATGGTTTGAATTTATGGATGATTATACAAAAAAAAACTACTCTGGATTAAATTTTGCTTCTTGAAATGTTTTAGATTCGGCCGCGGGAGGCACTTTTATGGAAATCACTTTAGGAGAGGCTATCAAACTCCTAGATAATATTATGGTTAATTATTCTCAATGGCACACTGAAAGATCTACTAGTAAAAAGGTGCATGCAATTGAAGAGATTAATGTTTTAAGTGGAAAGATGGATGAACTTATGATTTTTTTTGCTAATAAGAGTTCTCCTACTGATCCTAATGATATGACTTTGTCTACTTTGATTGAGAATAATAATGAATCTATGGACGTGAATTTTGTTGGTAGGAACAATTTTGGTAATAACACGTATAGAGGTAATTTTAATTCTAGGCCGTTTCCTAGTAATTCCTCTAATAATTATGGTAATTCATACAAAAATTCTTATGGAAATTATAATAAGATGCCCTCTGATTTTGAATCTAGTATTAAAGAATTTATTACTCCGCAAAAGAGTTTCAATGCTTTGATTGAAAAAAAATTGCTTAAGATTGATGAGTTGGCTAGGAACATGGATAGAATTTCTCTTGATGTTGATTCTTTGAAACTTAGATCTATTCCACCTAAGCATGATACCAATGAGTCTCTCAAAGCCATAAGAATTTCCATTGATGAGTGCAAAGAAACAACCGCTAGAATGAGTGCTAAGAAAGATTGCTTTGTGAAAGTGTGTTCTTTTAGTTTTCATGACAATAAAGATGAAGATCTAAAAGTAATTGATGTGTCCCCTATTAAATCCTTGTTTTGCAATATGAATCTTGATAATTATGGGACTGGAGATGAGTTAACTTTAGTTAGAAGGCATCCCAAAAATTCAGAGTTTTTAGATCTTGATGCAAAAATTGGTAAACGTGGGATTGAAGAGGTTAAAACTTTAGATAGCAATGAACCCACTATCTTGGATTTCAAGGAATTTAATTATGATAATTGCTCTTTGATAGAAGGTATTTCCTTGTTGCAATCCGTGCTAAATTCTCCTCATGCTTATAGTCAAAATAAAGCTTTTACTAAACATATCGTTGATGCTTTGATGCAATCTTATGAAGAAAAACTTGAGTTGGAAGTTTCTATCCCTAGAAAAGTTTATGATGATTGGGAATATACTATTAAAATTAAAAAGATCATGAGTGCTATGCTTTGTGTGATTTGGGTTCTAGTGTTTCCATGATCCCAATAACTTTGTGCGATTTGCTAGGTTTCCGTGAATTTGATGATTGTTCTCTAAACTTGCACCTTGCGGATTCCACTATTAAGAAACCTATGGGAAATATTAATGATGTTCTTATTGTTTCAAATAGGAATTATGTGCCCGTAGATTTCATTGTTCTTGATATAGATTGCAATCCTTCATGTCCTATTATTCTTGGTAGACCTTTCCTTAGAACGATTGGTGCAATTATTGATATGAAGGAAGGGAATATTAAATTCCAATTTCCATTAAGGAAAGGCATGGAACACTTCCCTAGAAAGAAAGTTAAATTACCATATGAATCTATTATGGGAGCCACTTATGGATTTCCTACCAAAGATGGCAATACTTAGATCTATCATTGCTTTTATGCCTAGCTAAGGGTGTTAAACGATAGCGTTTGTTGGGAGGCAACCCAATTTAATTTTTATTCCTTGATTTTTGACCCATTTTATTAATAAATAATTTATCTAGCCTCTGTTTTAGTTGTGTTTTTTGTGGTTAATTAGTGTTTGTGCCAAGTAGAACTGTTGGGAAGACTTGGGGAAAGTCTTTTTGATCTTGCTGTAAAAAACAGAAACCTTAGTGCTCACGAGAATTGCTGCCATTTTTTATCGGAGAGTTATATTTAGTTAATTCTTTTTGCATATGATTAATAGATAAATTACTCACGTCCATAAATTTATTTTAGAATTTTTGGGGTTCCAGAAGTGGTCGAAACCTACAGATTACTACAGACTGTTCTGTTTTTGACAGATTTTGTTTTTCGCGTGTTGTTTGCTTATTTTGATGAATCTATGGCTAGTAATAGAGTTTATGAACCATACAGAAGTTGGAATAAAGTAGGTTTAACACCAATATAAATCAAGAATGAGTTAATTACAGTAATTTGAAGTGGTGGTTTGTTTTCTTTTACTAACGGAGCTCACGAAGATTTTCTTTTAAGTTTTGTGTTGTGAAGTTTTCAAGTTTTGGGCAAGGTTTGATGGATTATGGAACAAGGAGTGTCAAGAGCCTAAGCTTGGGGATGCCCAAGGCAACCCAAGGTAAAATCCAAGGACAAAAAATATCCTAAGCTTGGGGATGCCCCAGAAGGCATCCCCTCTTTCGCCTTCGTCTATCGGTAACTTTACTTGGAGCTATATTTTTATTCGCCACATGATATGTGTTTTGCTTGGAGCGTCTTGTATGATTTGCGTCTTTGATTTTTATTTCACCACAATAATTTCTGTACACACCTTTTGGGAGAGACACACATGAATTGGAATTTATCAGAATACTCTATGTCTTCACTTATATCTTTTGAGCTATATAGTTTTTGCTCTAGTGCTTCACTTATATCTTTTAGAGCACGGTGGTGGTTTTATTTTATAGAAATAATTAATCTATCATGCTTCACTTATATCATTTTGATAGTCCTTTAGAACAGCATGTTAATTCACATTGGTTATAAATTTTAAATGCTAAGAGAAGTTGGATGCTTGATAGATGGTTTTGAGATATAAAGGTGGTAATATTAGAAGTGAGCTAGTTGAGTAATTGTGAAATTGATGAATACTTGTGTTGAAGTTGGCAAGTCCCATAGCATGCGCGTATGGTGAACATTATGTGACAAATTTGAAGCATGGGGTGTTCTTTGATTGCTTTCCTTATGAGTGGCGTTTGGGGATGAGCGATGGTCTTTTCCTACCAATCTATCCCCCTAGGAGCATGCGCGTAGTGCTTGGTTTTGATGACTTGTAGATTTTTGCAATAAGTATGTGAGTTCTTTTTGACTAATGTTGAGTCCATGGATTATACGCACTCTCACCCTTCCACCATTGCTAGCCTCTTCGGTACCGTGCATTGCCCTTTCTCACCTTGAGAGTTGGTGCAAACTTCGCCGGTGCATCCAAACCCCGTGATATGATACGCTCTATCACACATAAGCCTCCTTATATCTTCCTCAAAACAGCCACCATACCTACCTATTATGGCATTTCCATAGCCATTCCAAGATATATTGCCATGCAACTTTCCACCGTTCCATTTATTATGACACTCATCATCATTGTCATATTGCTTTGCATGACCATGTAGTTGACATCGTATTTGTGGCAAAGTCACCGTTCATAATTTTTTCATACATGTCAATCTTGATTCATCGCAATCCTGGTACACCGCCGGAGGCATTCACATCGAGTCATATTTTGTTCTAAGTATCGAGTTGTAATTCTTGAGTTGTAAGAAAATAAAAGTGTGATGATCATTATTAGAGCATTGTCCCATGTGAGGAAAGGATGATGGAGACTATGATTCCCCCACAAGTCGGGATGAGACTCCGGACGAAAAAAAGAAAAAAGAGACCAAAAGAAAAAAGGAAGAAAAGAAGGCCCAAATAAAAAAATTAGAGAAAAAGAGAGAAGGGACAATGTTACTATCCTTTTTCTACACTTGTGCTTCAAAGTAGCACCATGATCTCCATGATAGAGAGTCTCTTGTTTTGTCACTTTCATATACTTGTGGGAATTTTTCATTATAGAACTTGGCTTCTATATTCCAATGATGGGCTTCCTCAAATGCCCTAGGTCTTCGTGAGCAAGCGAGTTGGATGCACACCCACTTAGTTTCATTGATGAGCTTTCATATATTTATAGCTCTAGTGCATCCGTTGCATGGCAATCCCTACTCCTTGCATTGACATCAATCGGTGGGAATATCCATAGCCCATTGATTAGCCGCATCAATGTGAGACTTTCTCCCTTTTTGTCTTCTCACACAACCTCAATCATCATATTCTATTCCACCCATAGTGCTATGTCCATGGCTCGCGCTCATATATTGCGTAAAAGTTGAAAGAGTTTGAAAAGGCTAAGTATGAAACAATTGCTTGGCTTGTCATCGGGGTTGTGCATGATGGGAGCATTTTGTGTGACGAAAATGAAGCATGGACAAACTATATGACTTTGTAGGGATAAGTTTTCTTTGGCTATGGTATTTTGATAAGACATAATTTCTTGATTTGCATACTTGGAGTATTACTATTTTTATGTCAACATAAATTTTATCTTGAATCTTTCGGATCTGAACATTCATGCCACAATAGAGGAAAATACATTGAAGAATATTCTAGAAAAGCATTCCACATCAAAAATTCTGTTTTTATCATTTACCTAGTCGAGGACGAGCAGGAATTAAGCTTGGATGCTGATACGTCTCCAATGTATCTATAATTTTTGATTGTTCCATGCTATTATATTATCTGTTTTGGATGTTAATGGGCTTTATTTTACACTTTTATATTATTTTTGGGACTAACCTATTACCCGGAGGCCCAACCCAAATAGTTGTTTTTTTGCCTATTCCAGTGTTTCGTAGAAAAGGAATATCAAACGGAGTCCAAACGGAATGAAACCTTCGGGAATGTGATTTTTGGGACGAACGTGATCCAGAGGACTTGGAGTGGGCGTCAAGCAATCAACGAGGCGGCCACGAGGCAGGGGGCGCGCCTACCCCCTGGGTGCGCCCTCCACCCTCGTGGGCCCCTTGTTGCTCCACCGACCTACTTCTTCCTCCTATATATATCCATATACCCCGCAAACATCCAGGAGCACCATGAAACCCTATTTCCACCGCCACAACCTTTTGTACCCAAGAGATCCCATCTTGGGGCCTTTTCCGGAGCTCCGCCGGAGGGGGCATTGATCACGGAGGGCCTCTACATCATCTCCATGCCCCCTCCATGATGTGTGAGTAGTTTACCTCAGACCTTCGGGTCCATAGCTAGTAGCTAGATGGTTTCTTCTCTCTCTTTGGATCTCAATACAAAGTTCTCCTCGATTCTCTTGGAGATCTATTCGATGTAATCTTCTTTTGCGGTGTGTTTCTCGAGATCCGATGAATTGTGGGTTTATGATCAAGTCTATCTATGAACAATACTTGAATCTTCTCTGAATTCTTTTATGTATGATTGGTTTATCTTTGCAAGTCTCTTCAAATTATTAGTTTGGTTTGGCCTAAGATTGATCTTTCTTGCTGTTACGGCATATCTCTCTCAAGGTAGTTTTGGTGATTGATGACAACATGTTTGCGGACTAATCTTGTGCTTTGAATAATTCATAGATTCTCCCCTGGCATGAAATGCCTTCTTCCCGTCGAAGTGTATTTCAAGATGGTGTAGCTCTTTCGTTTCTTTCTCGGTGGACTACTTGCGTAGAGTGCACCGTACTATCAAGAGGGGGTCCGCTGGGGTTTTGCATGGGTGGAATCATCACGTACACATCAGCTTCTCACCCTCCGAGCATTTCCTTTCCATTGAAGAGATCTCTCCTCTCTTCCTTGTCCTGTCTGGGTCAAAGCGGTAGTACCGCACACCCAGTGGTAGTACCGTTGAGGAGCCAAGCGGCAGTACCACTCCATAGTGGTAGTACCGCCCGTGGCTCCACAGCATTAGTACCGCTGGGGGCCTGGCACCTCCACCTTGTCCTCAGCATCTTTGAGAGATTCCTTCTCTCTCTCACGCGTGCCCCAGCGGTAGTACCGCACTGCCTGCGGTACTACGGCCGAAGGGTCACAAGCAGCAGTACCGCTCCACAGCGGCACTACCGCCCTTGACCCCACTGTCGTAGTCCCCCTGGGCAGTCTGGCTCCTACCGCCTTGATTCGAGAGGTCTTTTTCTCGTGTCGGGTTTTGCGGCACTAGTCACGGTTGTAGTGTCGGTAGTACCGTTCCAGGAGCGGTAGTACCACCCTACCACCGCGGTAGTACCGCATTTGGGTCCGTTCCCTACTAGTCTCCTCAGCGCGACAGTATCGCTGGCTGGCGCGGCAGTACCGTTGTCCTGGCGGTAGTACCACCCCCTCTCAGCGGTAGTACCGCCCTGTGCGGGGCTGGTTGGTGGGGCGCAACGGGATTGTTGCCCCCACTATAAAAGGGAGTCCCCTTCTTCCTTCTCACCTACCTCTTCCTCCCCCAAGCTCCATTTATTGCTCAAGCTCCATTTATTGCTCAAGCTCCATTTATTGCTCAAGCTCCATTAAATATTCCAAGCTCCATTTTTGCCCGATCCATCTCTCTAGCCAATCAAACTTGTTGATTTGCTCGGGAGTGGTTGAGAAGGCCCCGATCTACACTTCCACCAAGGGATTTTCGATTCCCCCACTCATCCCTAGCGGATCTCGTTACTCTTGGGTGTTTGAGCACCCTAGACGGTTGAGGTCACCTCGGAGCCATATTCCATTGTGGTGAAGCTTCGTGGTCTTGTTGGGAGCCTCCGATTAAGTTGTGGAGATTGCCCCAACCTTGTTTGTAAAGGTTCGGTCGCCGCCTTCAAGGGCACCAATAGTGGAATCACGGCATCTCGCATTGTGTGAGGGCGTGAGGAGAATATGGTGGCCCTAGTGGCTTCTTGGGGAGCATTCTGCCTCCACACCGCTCCAACAGAGACGTACTTCCCCTCAAAAGGAAGGAACTTCAGTAACACATCCTCGTCTTCACCGGATCCACTCTTGGTTATCTCTTACCTTTACTTGTGCAAGCTCTTTAGTGTTTCTTCCCTTGCTTGCTTGTATGCTTGTTATTATTGCATCATATAGGTTGCTCACCTAGTTGCACATCTAGACAACCTACTTTGATGCAAAGTTTAATTTGGTAAAGAAAAGCTAAAAATTGGTAGTTGCCTATTCACCCCCCCTCTAGTCAACCATATCGATCCTTTCAATTGGTATCAGAGCCTTGTCTCTTAATTAAGGACTTTACCATCCAAAGAGTATGGTTGATACCGTAGACGGTGTGGAGGAACACTCCGGTGTGAATCCGATCTCGTCTACGGGAGATGGGGGAACTTCGATCTCTCGTGAGGAGTTCAATGTGGCCTTGAAGACATTGAAAACCTCCATGATGACCGAAGTTGAAAGCATGTTTACTAAATTTCTTGAGGGGCTTAAACTATCCACCGCACCATTGAAAGTGGGTGATCCCGCCAACAAGGTGACGGATGCTATCCCCGACAAGGGGGAAGCTAGTAGTGAAAAGGCTCCTTCTTCTAGTGGCAAGAATGGCACCGACATCTTTGCCCTTGTGGAACTACCACTTGTTTATGGTGGACCAGTTCCTTCCACTCATTTGAATCATGCCGGTCCTCCCCCTAAGATTGTGAAAAATGAGGATTTTGATTCTTGGGTTTATCGCTTTAAACGTCATTTAAATCATGTGAACACTAACCTTTGGAGAATCATTGAAGAAGGTTTCTATCCACATGATCCAAGCAACTTCACTCCTCGAGAAGCTGCGGACAATCAATTCAATCAGAATGCTCTCTTCATCATTCAAGATGCAATTCCACCCGAAGACCTTCCTCATCTTCGTCCCTTCGCCTTGGCCAAAGATGCATGGAATTGTGTCATGTCTTTCTATCGGGGAAGCGCAAGCATTCAACGCTCCAACTATGAAGTGGTACAAGATGAGGCCGATGAGTTTTCAATGAAAGAAGATGAAGAACCTCGTGAGCTTTATCGGAGAGTAACCAAACTCACGGTCTCACTACGAGATCATGGGAGCAATGACACGGATGACAATTGGATCAAGCGCAAATTCCTCAAGGCAATGATGCCCTACCACAAGGCCATGTCCTCCGTCATTCGTCAAAGACCGGACTTCCACACTTTGACCTCAAGCGAAGTGTTGGATGAGTTTGTGGCCATGAACATTTTGGACAAGACCGATGACAATGCGGTGCTCCATTCTCAACGGACAAAGAAGCCTAACCTTGCATTGAAGGCCAAGCTCACCGTGGAAGAAGAAGAAGAGGAAGAAGAGGAGAGCAACCCCGAAGATACGAAGTATGCATATCATGAACACATGGCACTTGCTTCAAGGAAATTTTGGAGCAAGAAAAACTCGAGGCCAAACTTTAGCAAAAACAACTCGAGTGGCACAAGGGGCAAGCAACGTGTAAGGACTTGCTACAATTGCGGCAACGTGAGTCATTTCATTGCGGAATGCCCGTATGAGAAGAGGGAAGACAATGGTGGCAAACTCATCCGAAAGGACAAGGCCAAGTCGTTCCCCAACAAGAACAACTTCACCAAGAAGACTCCTCCCAAGGCTTTGGTTGTGCAAGAAGAGTACAATGAGGATGATGACGATGATGAAGATGATGAGTCAGTTGCCATGGCCTCCGTTGCCATTGCAACAACGTCACGGGTGTCTCTCTTCGAATCACCCAACGAGAGCATCACCGCCAAGTGCCTCATGGCTAAAGCCACCAACAAGGTAACCTCCAACATCAAAACTACCATCATTAATCATCCTTCCCCAACGGATAGCATTAATGAACTTGAGGGAGCTAATGTGGAGGCTAACGAGTTTGAGGCCTTTATGGGCAAACTCAAGGGAAAATCCAAGAAGCACTTTGTTGCTCTCTTGGAACAACTTGGTGAGGCCAATGACATGATCGAGGCTCACGAACACACCATCTCTAAGATGGAAGGGCATAGTCGTGACTATGCCGATGAGATTTCGGATCTTTCCAATGCTCTTGAGGAAGAGCGTGGTCTTCATTTGGCTCTTGAGGAGTCACACAACGTTGATCATGCTAAGTTAAAGAAATATTATGATCATGCCCTCATTGTTTCTCGTGTGCTAAATTCTGAGAAGGCCAAACTCGGGGTTGATCTTGCTAGACTCAAAGAGGAGTTTGATATACTTGACAAGGCCCACAAGGCCTTGAAGGGTATTCACGCTAGTCTCAAGGAGTCTCATGATCAACTCCATGTGAAGCTAACTAAGGAGAAAGCAACTTTTCCTCATATGGTTTTAATTGATAATGCAAATGCTACTAACCCGTGTTGTGAGCATATACATCTTGTTGAGGAAAATGCTAAGTTGAAGGAGCAACTTGAGAGAGGTTGTGCGACTTGCATACAAGGCAAGAAGAACCTCAACGATCTCTTGATCAACCAAAAGGGAGGTGTGGCCAAGGAAGGGGTTGGGTACGTGCCCGACTCCAAGAACAAGAAGAAGAATGACAAGACCAAACGACCTCCTCCCCTCATGCAAACCTTTGTGAGGGAGGGAGAGAGTGCCCCCGAGGAGAAGAAGAAGAACAATGTCAAGAAGGGCAATGTCACCCCTCCCAACAAAGCCGGCGATTTTAATCCTTCTTATGTGTTATGCCGTGCTAGTGATGGGCATGTTTATGCAAAATTTGTTGGTTCTCTTCATGATTACATTGAATGGTCTATTTATGTTCCTAAGACCCTTGTTACTAACATCAAAGGACCCATTACAAAATGGGTACCTAAAACCAAGCATTGATCTCTTGTAGGTGTTTGCTTCCGGTGGTGGATCATGGTTTCTCTATAGCGGAGCTACAAATCATATGACCGGAAGCAAGGACTTGGTGGTGGACGTGCACAAAGTTCCATCTATGCCCACCAATGTCGAGTGGGGTGACGCCTCATCCTCTAAGGTATTGGGACTTGGCAAGGTGGTCATCTCTCATGATCTCACGATCGAGAAGGTCATGCTTGTTGAGTCCCTTGCATACAATTTACTTTCCGTTCGTCAGCTTGCAATCATGGGCTTTGCCACTTTCTTTGATATCGATACCGTGGCCCTCTTGTGGAGCAAGACTCTTAAATTAGCTTTTGTTGGGCATGTCGAGGACGGTCTATATGTGATTAACTTTTCGGAGCGACCCGCTAAGACCGTGACATGCCTAATGGCTAAAGTTGATGTGGGATGGCTTTGGCATCGCCGTTTAGCCCATGTCAATATGAGATCTTTGCAAAGTCTCCTCAAGGGGGACCATGTCCGTGGACTAACGAATGTTAGTTTTGTTAAAGATCGTGCTTTCAGTGCCTGTATCGAAGGAAAGCTACATGAGAAGGCTCACCCTCCCACGACTATCATTTATTCAAAGAGGCCCTTGGAGCTCCTTCACATGGATCTTTTTGGGCCCCCATCCTTCGATAGTCTTGGAGGTAGGAAGTATTGCTTGGTGATTGTGGATGACTACTCAAGGTACACGTGGGTGTATTTCTTCAAGAGGAAGAGCAAGACCCAACAAACCGTCATTGACTTTGCAAATGAAGCACAATGTCAACACAATGCAAAGATCTTGACAATAAGAAGTGACAACGGCACCGAGTTCAAGAACTACACCTTGGATGAATTTCTTAGTGATGAGGGAATCAAGCATCAATATTCCGCACCATACACCCCTCAACAAAACGGTGTTGCGGAGAGGAAGAACCGGACGTTGATGGATGCGACAAGGACCATGATGGCGGAGTTCTAGTCTCCGTACAACTTTTGGGCCAAAGCCATCAACACCGCGTGTCATGCATCCAATCGGCTCTACCTCCGCAAGGGCTTGAACAAGACTCCATAGGAGATACTCACCGGTAACAAGCCCAACCTCAAGTACTTCCGGGTATTCGGGTGTAAGTGTTTCATTCTCAAGAAAGGTGTTCGGTTGTCTAAATTTGAGGCTAGAGCTTATGAGGGCATATTTGTTGGTTATGCTACCAACTCTCATGCTTACCGTGTCCTCAATAAATCCACGGGACTTATTGAAGAGACGTGTAACGTGGAGTTTGATGAGAATAACGGCTCCCAAGTGGAGCAAAGTGGCACTTGTGATGTAGGTGATGAAATTCCTCCTCAAGCCATAAGAAGAATGGGTGTTGGTTTCATCCTACCCATTGAGGAACCCCTTGTGGCCGAAGGAGAAGGACAATGCTCCACTCAAGTGGAGCCATCACCAACCCAAGGCCCACACGCTTCCGAAGAACAAAGTGAAGGCCCTCAACCTCATTAACAAGACCAAGGGCAAGATCATACTCAAGACGGTGTTGACACACCAAGTGATGCCCAAGGTCAAGTTCTCTCCCCCGAGCAAGTTCAAGATCAAGAACAAGTTCATGACGGCGCTCAAGATGATCAAGTAACCGCTCCTCAACTCACCACCGAGGAGGAATTAGAGCATCGTGCTGCCAAGGTTGCTTCCAAGCTCTCCACCAAGGATCATCTCATGACGAATGTGCTTGGAAGCTTAAGAAAGGGGGTAAGCACTCGTAGACAATTAGCAAATTATTGTGAGCATCACGCGTTTGTCTCTTGTGTGGAACCCCACAAGGTCTATGAGGCGCTAGAAGATCCGGATTGGCTCAATGCCATGCATGAAGAACTCAACAACTTCGAGCGCAACAAAGTGTGGAGATTGGTGCCAAGGCCAATGGGGAACCACAATGTCATTGGAACCAAGTGGATATTCAAGAACAAACAAGATGCCCATGGGATTATCATTCGCAACAAGGCTCGTTTGGTAGCACAAGGCTACTCCCAAGTCGAGGGTATCGACTATGGTGAAACCTTTGCTCCCGTTGCTCGTCTTGAATCCATTCGCATGTTGATTGCATATGCTTCTCATCATAACTTTAAGTTACAACAAATGGATGTGAAGAGTGCTTTTCTTAATGGTCCCATTAATGAATTGGTTTACGTCAAGCAACCCCCCGGGTTCGAGGATCCCTACTTTCCCGATCATGTGTATCAACTCGATAAGGCACTCTATGGCCTTAAACAAGCCCCACGTGCGTGGTATGACCACCTTACCGAGTTGTTACAAGACCGTGGTTTTGAAGTTGGGCTAATCGACCCCACTCTTTTTACTAAGAAGGTCAAAGGGGAGTTGTTTGTGTGCCAATTATATCTTGATGATATTATCTTTGGTTCTCCTAACAAAGATTTCAATGAGGAATTTGCCGCTCTCATGACCTCAAAGTTTGAGATGTCCTCCATGGGAGAGTTGAAGTTCTTTCTAGGGTTCGAAGTGAAGCAAAGAAGAGAAGGAACCTTCATCAATCAATCCAAATACACTCAAGACATGCTCAAGAGATTCAAGCTAAGTGACGTCAGGCCGGCCTCCACTCCAATGCCCACCAAGTGCCAACTTGACTTAGATCCCAATGGTAAAGTGGTGGATCAAAAGGTATATCGTTCCATGATTGGATCCTTGATTTACCTTTGTGCATCTAGACCGGACATCATGTTGAGTGTGGGAATTTGTGCACGGTTTCAAGCCGCACCTAAGGAAAGTCACTATGTGGCGGTCAAATGAATCTTTCGATATTTGGCTCATACCCCAAACTTTGGCTTATGGTACCCAAGAGGATCAAACTTCAAGCTTGTAGGGTACTCGGATTCCGATTGTGCGGGAGACAAAGTGGATAGGAAGTCCACTTCCGGAGGGTGCCAATTCCTTGGTTGCTCTTTGGTAAGTTGGTCTTCCAAAAAGCAAAGTTGTGTGTCTCTCTCGTCCACTGAGGCGGGGTATGTTGCCGCCGATAGTTGTTGTGCACAACTTCTATGGATGAGGCAAACTTTAAAGGATTACGGTGTCACTTGTGACAAAGTGCCTCTTTGGTGTGACAATGAAAGTGCCATCAAGATTTCTCTCAACCCAGTGCAACACTTCAAGACGAAGCATATTGAGATTCGGTATCACTTCATCCGGGATCACATTAGGTGAGGAGAGATAGAGCTCAACTATGTCAACACTCATGACAACCTTGCAGATATTTTCGCGAAGCCCTTGGATGAAGCAAGATTTCACGAGTTAAGGCATGAGCGAAATATCATTAATTCGAGCAATGTGGCTTGAACCCGTGCACACCCTATCACGCTCAATTTGTTGTCTAGTTTAGGTGTAGGCATGGACATAGGGGGAGTGTTGTTCTCTCAATGAACTCTCCCTCCCCCCATTATGCATAAATTGATCAAGTCTTTCACTTTAGCATTGTTGATGGCACTTGTGCTTCAAAGACGAGTTTTGGTCATGGTCCCAAGGTTAAAATCTTTACGGTGCCATACCTTTTGACTCAAACATAGGTGGCCTCGGCCACCGCCCTCTTTTGAAGAGGTGTGTCTTGGTCGTTTGCCATTTTTTTTATCGTTTCGTCGAGCTAAAGCCGTGTTTGTTTAGTTGCCGTGGCGTGCTGGGCGGTACTACTGCTGGTGGTGCGCGGTACTACCGCTCGTAAGCGGTACTACCGCCCCCCAGCGCGGTACTACCGCTGGGGGACGAGAACAAGGGGTTAAGTCGGGGCAGGGGGAGGTTTCTTCTCCCCCATACCCATTCACTTTGCCCCTCTTTTCTCTTCCTCTCTCCAGCCTCCACTCGCCGCGGGAGGGCTCCTGCGAATCTCTGTCTCCGGGGCGTCCCTCTCCATTTCCTTTGGTGGAGTCGATCCCCACCTCGTCCTCTTGCCATGGATGCTGGTATTGCCCCCGTTCCTTCTTTCGTTTTGTTTCTTTTTCAGTTCTTGTTTCTTAGGGGCAATGGTGGTTGCATCTCTAGATTTTTGGCTAAATCTAGGCTTGAGTTGGTTGGAGAAGGCAACTAGACTATCTCGATTAGAGTTTGGTAGGATTATTTTTGAATTTGGTAGGCCGGTAGTGCCGGATTTGACCACGGTAGTAGGAACCCGCTGTTTCACCGCCTCATGCTATAAGAAACTGCTGTTTCTCCGCCTCAAGTAGTACTACCGCTCTCTTTGGAGCGGTACTACCGCTTGACCTAGAGCGGTACTACCGCTCCCTTTGGGGCGGTACTACCGCGGGCAGGTCACGGTAGTACCGTTGCATGCCAATTTCCATCATTTTCCTGCCTTACCTTGATCTTTTTGTTGAGTTTGTTGGCTTATGCTCGTTCTTTCTGGTTGTTTTGCGTGTTCTTGTGTTTGGCTCCAGGTGATGACCTTTCCGAGCAGCAAGGTCACCGTATCAACCCCGGGCGTGCCACATCAAAACGCTACCGCACCTCAAAGCCAGCCGGTGGTTCCTCGAGCACCCAACCGCCTCCAGTAAGTGCATCTGCAAGTGTTCCTCCACCTCCTCAGCAATCGAAGCGAGCCGCCAACAAGCCAAAAGGGAAGCTGTGACTAAGATGACCAACAAGGATTTTTGGGAGAAGCGTCGCCGCAACCCCTATGCGGTGGACCAAGAACCCACTTTGGTCAACCGCCCGTTCTGGAACCGTTTTCAGTTTGCCATCTACTTTGATGTGATCAAGGCCAAGAAGAATCTTTTTGTTGATGTTCGCTCCATTGATACTGATGCTATGGAGAAGGACCCAGAGTACTTTGGCGAAGCCCTTCAGATGTGCACTCAGTTGAACATTCTCAGGATCATGCAATTCAACAAGGATTTCGATGCGGATTTGGTGGCTCAATTCTATGCCACCGTCCATCTTGGGACGGATGTCGACAGGACTCTGACATGGATGACCAATGGCAAGCTGCTTTCCGTCAAGTGGCAGGTGTTCATGGGGTTACTTGATGTGGTGGATAACTGGCTTGAGACTCATGTCGGTTTCCGTCCTCACCGCAATGCTACATCCACCCACAAGCAAGCCCTTTGGCCCCACTGCACTGTGAAGGTTCACCCAGTAACTGAGAAGAAGACCTATGAGCTGTCTCCGTATCTAGACATTCTTCATCGCATATTCCGTGAGACTCTCTTCCCTCGGATCCGGAATCTAGATATGGTCCACTCTTACCTCGTGGACATGCTCCTTTTCTGTCAGCATGAGAAGGAAGCAAGCACTGGAGAGAGCCTGGATATCTCTCATGTCATGTGGTCTGAACTTCTATCTGCCGTGTCTGAGCGCAAGTGTCCTATCTATGGTCCATTCATCATGAGGCTCATTGAGAGGGCCTGGGCACAGACTTATCCCAGAGTGCTGCTAGAGACTGGAGACTTGGTTTCTCATGAGATCAAGCGTCTGAGGAAGAAGGACAACTGGACAGCACCTCACTCAGGGGGTCCATCTGCTACTGCTGCCACAGGGGGTCTGTCTGCTGCTGCTGCTGCTGCCATGGGGACCGAGGGTGAGGCTGCTACTGATGCTCATAAGGAGAACTTTGGCCCCTCTAGTGCAGAACCGTCGTGGGCACAGAAGCTTAAGCGCAAGATGAAGAAGCTTTTCTGCATGGAGTCTCATGGTCAGTACATGACTCATGTGGCGGAGAAGCATGCCAGGACGCGCCACAAGGAGCTCATGCGTCAGATGGGAGAAACAATTGCCAGTGGGTCTGAGGGTCAGATCACTGAAGAGGAGGACTGGATTCATCAGAATTGCCACTGGACCGACTCCGATGCCGAGCAGTTTTCGACCCACGATGTAGATGCAGAGATGTGATGTTCGAGATATTCCTCCTCCCATCACCTGGAGTCGTAGTGTCACTCTATGCCCTTTTTGGTGTCTCGCTGCCAAAGGGGGAGAGAGTGTAGGGATTTGCTTCTTGTGTCGTGCTTTGAGTCGTCTTGTGGTTTCGTGTGTGTTCTCTCGGTGTCCTTCTTTGGTTTGGTTTGGTGTGAGACCTAAGTTCTAGACATATGGTGTGAGACATATTGCCGGTGTCAAAACCGGCGGATCTCAGGTAGGGGGTCCCGAACTGTGCGTCTAGGCCGGATGGTAACAGGAGGCAAGGAACATGATGTTTTACCCAGGTTCGGGCCCTCTTGATGGAGGTAAAACCCTACATCCTGCTTGATTAATATTGATGATATGGATAGTACAAGAGTAGATCTACCACGAGATCAAGGAGGCTAAACCCTAGAAGCTAGCCTATGGTATGATTGTTGTATGATGAAGTTGTCCTACGGACTAAAACCCTTCGGTTTATATAGACACCGGAGAGGGTTAGGGTTACACAAAGTCGGTTACAATGGTAGGAGATCTTGAATATCCGCATTGCGAAGCTTGCCTTCCACGCCAAGGAAGGTCCCATCCAGACACGGGACGAAGTCTTCAATCTTGTATCTTCAAAGTCCTGGAGTCCGACTGAAGGTATAGTCCGGCTACCCAAACACCCCCTAATCCAGGACTCCCTCAGTAGCCCCTGAACCAGGCTTCAATGACGACGAGTTCGGCGCGTAGATTGTCTTCGGCATTGCAAGGCGGGTTCCTCCTCCAAATTCTTCATAAAAGTTTGTAAACACCAAGAGCAGTGTCCGGCTCTGCAAAATAAATTTCCACGTATTGCCACAGAGAGAATAATATTAACACAAATCTAATCCGCTGACGTATTCCGCAGCGTGACATCACACTACGGCCAAGCCTTTATTCGAATCATTTTCACTTTTCCACCTCAGCGTGTTTTGCGAGGCAGTTTCCTTGGCACGTATTGTCAAAGCAGAGATCGTGTCCCCTTTATTTACGGGATTCTCATCAATACAGACGTGGGTAACCCAATCATGCCCGTTAGCATGTCTTCTCGATTAAAGGCGAGTCCCAAACGGTTACGGGGAGGGCTCCTGGTATTCAACCTCATATAAAGACACCAAGGCCTTACTCCTTTTCTCCAATCTCAAAACAAGTTCGCCCGTCGCCTTGAGTTCCAACACCCTAGGCTCCAGATTCCAGGCGCTTCGGACCTTCGACAATGTCCGGTTCCGACCTTCAAGGCCGATGGATGCCCTCCTCCGTCACGGAGGAGGACGTGCTAAAGTTGAGAGAGGCCAAGTTCTTGACCGCCGAAATTTTGCATAGGTTTCCTGCTCAAAGGCAGGCTATTCCCAGTCCCCAGCCCGGTGAGAGCGTAGTGTTCATGTCTCACTTCCTTCAGGGGTTAGGCTTCCCGATGGATCCCTTCGTGAGGGGGCTGATGTTCTATTATGGGCTGGAATTTCATGACTTAGCTCCGGAGTCCATCCTCCATATTTCCTCATTCATCATTGTGTGCGAAGCGTTCCTTCGTGTTACTCCTCACTTCGGATTATGGCTCAAGACTTTTGGAGTGGAGCCGAAGATGATCGAGGGACGGCATGCAGAGTGCGGAGGCGCTGTCATAAGTAAGAATGCTGATGCTCCATGGCCCGAGGGCTCCTTTCAAGAGGAGCTCGGCTTGTGGCAATGAGAGTGGTTCTATATCACCGCTCCCAGGAGCACCAAGTGGGTGGCGCCTCCTGCCTTTCGCTCGGGTCCCCCACCACGGCTAGCGTCATGGGTCAACAAAGGATTAGATTGGGGGTTATCCAAAGACGTGCCCTTGTTGCAGGGCCGCATTAGGGATCTCTTAGAAAGAGACCTCAACCTGGTCAAGGTGACGCAGGTCATGCTGATTCGCTAAACACTGCCCGACAAACGTTGCTCCCTTCGTCTGTGGGAGTTTAATCCGGAGGGACCACGAGCTCTCCAGCATTTTATGGGCGCAACGCCCGTGGAGATGTATAAAATGTTCTTCGGATCACAAGCAATGTGTCCGGATTTGAACGAGGACGCAGGTTTAAGCTGCAATCGCCCGGATACTCAAGTAAGTAACCTTGTGCTCGGACTCGCTATCCGTAAAATTGTCATAAATTCGCCCCTAAAAGAGCTATCCTTTTAAACAGGAGTGGATAGCGAAGGCAAAGCTGATCAGGTGTCCGGCTCCCCTTCCTGAGACCAGGCCGGATCCTGTGCTAGTCAGGATGTTGAAGATCGTGCCTTTGGAGGGAAGTGAGGGGGAGGACAAGGAAACTATGGCCTCCTCGAAGGAGGCTGCTCCGAAGGGAAGAACCGACAATTCCTCTCCTAAGGGGAAGAAGAGGGCCTCCTCTGACGACCCGGAGACCATGGCCTCAAAGCGGGGGAAAAGTCCTCGTCAGAGGGTCCGACGCCGGGGAGATCCTCGGCCGAACTATGCCCTCAAAGGGATCAGCCCTCCAGCGAGTCGTAAGTAGAGAAAGATTTTCCCTTAGAGGGATGAGAGAAATCCTTGCTTTTTATCTGAGAAGATTAACCGAAATTTTACTTTGTAGCTCGGACCTCAGCCCTTCTCAGCAGAGCTCGTCTTCGGGGGATCTTCTCCCGGAGATGATGGAGAGTGGAATGCCTCCTCCTGCGATACCGCCTGGCGAGGCGGGCGACCCTGAGGTGTCGTCACGGAGGGTTTCTCTGAATCCGGCAGGGGTGGAAGGTAGCCATATGTCCCCCAAGGTTCTCTGCGTCCGGCCTTCGATGGAGGTCATAGGACGAGTCCGGCACCGTCCGATGCGCGGTCGGAGGAGCTGATGATTATGCTGGGGCGAGCTTCTATCTCAGAGGAGCATCGTGCATTGATGGGTATGGTGATTGGAAGGATTTCGTCCGCGGAAAGCGGATTGCATGAGGCCGTCAGAAGTTTGCTGACAGGTTTTGAGGTACGTTTGATAATGTACTTCTTTGTTAGTTGCGCATAAACAAGATGCGCCCTGTGTAGATAGTAGCCCCTGAGACTCTGTGCGTTGTCAAAATTGACAGCGCGCAGAGGATCATAATCCCAGGTCTAAAATGTCGCCTTTGTATACAGGTGGCGAAGTGTCCGGAATCGAGCCAAACTGATGATTTTGCCGAACTAAAGAGGCAACTTGATGTGGCAGATGCCGACATCGCGCTCGTCAACGAGCGGCTTGATGAGGCTCAAGGTATGCAATTCCTTGGGCGGCATCTTGTAAGAGGAGCTTTATGCCAGTATCTTACAATGTGTGTGCTTGACGCAGATGGTGCGGCCGCCGTGGAGAGTCTTCGGGCAGAACTTGCCCGAGCTAAGGAACAAGCCAGGAAAAGTGATGCGGCTGCCGAGAAGGCCCTTGAAGAGCTAAGAGCCGAACAGGCTGCTCACTGCCGAAGCAAGAAGGAGATGGCCGTGAAGTTAAAAAGTGCTACGGACCGTAGCAAGTTTTTTGAGAAAGAAGACCGGGCGAGACAGACAGACTTAGAGAAGGCCGTTGCTGATGCCAAGGACGCTCGCTCTGCGATGAGAGCTGCGAAGGAGGAGCTGCGTCAGGCCGGACAGATTGCGGCTGGAAAGCCCTTTATGCTGCGGAGGAAGTTTTGCGATCCGAAGTTTGCTCCGTTGGACCAGATATGGAGTGCGGAGGACACCTATCTGGATTTGGCAGCGAGTGCTTCTGACGCGACCGAATACTTTCGAGATCAAGAAGATCGCAAAGTGGAAAGGCTTTTCTGGTCGCAGTTCCAGAATCCAGAGCGTCCACTGGCAGTGGACGATCGTCTGGCTCAATGGGCCGAACTGAATAGATTGTCCGGACTCGCCATGAAGTACGTCATGGGTCATCTGTGGCCGGGGAGATCGGAGCCGAAGAGTTATTTCAGCTTGGTGCAGCAATTCCTTGACGCGGTGCCACGTATCAGTGCGATGAAGAGGTCAGCATGCATAGAGGGCGCACGGATGGCTCTTGCCCGTGTCAAGACATACTGGGCAGAGATGGAGACCACCGTTGTTGCATCCTGAGATTCGGACAAAAGCCGAGTACCCTCCGAGCACTATTTTCAGGAAGTCCTTGAAGGCACTCGTGTAATAGAGACGCAGTGCTCGAAGGATGCTATGTTCTGATAGCATATGTAATTATAAAGCAATATTTTGATGAATTGTAGTAGCCTTTTATACTTGTGCCTTCAAGTATTTGGAACACCTCCTGTGCGGCCGTTTTAAGATATATATACAAAATCTGAAAGATTGCAGTCGTTGGCTTCAGCCCCCACGCACATAGTGCGGGGGTGCTCGCAGAAGGCGCATTTTCACACTTAATCCAACGTATTGGTCCTACAAAGGAGGTGATAGCGCAACGAGCTAGGCAACCGGACTATAATGCTTTAACACTTTCACTTAGCCATAGGAGCTTGACAATGGGACTATTTAGGTAGCCCCTGGTGGCGACTGCGCTCGCCCGAATTTGGGGCGCGTATGTGCCTGGCCGGGAAACGACCCTTCGTTAATGCGGAGGAATCCTACAGATTCCGGAGAGTCATCGAGTGGTTGACCAGTCTCACGCCATATCATGACAGTCGGTTTTCGGCTTTCTCTACTGAGGTGCTCACCTGGACGAACCAGGGCACAATCGCAGTAGTTCTCCTGGTGCCGCCTTAGCCGATAGAGCGGAACGTAAGGCGGCCGAACACAGGAGCCGGGCAACCCAACATTTGACCAAAATCATGACTCGGAGCTGATGCATATAAGGCCAATCTCGCGACACCGAACACTCCCTAAGGTATTCGGTCTGTATGAGAGAGGGCGAGGTGACGCTCTGAGGTATAAGCCCCTAGTGTCCAGGTATGCGCAAGAATTCTGACGTGGCCACATGCCAAGACACCAGCCTCCTCCTTGGTCATAGAACCAGGGGATGTGTATCAACAAGAGACAATAAAAAAGGTTTACGCAGGGTCTTAATCTGAAAAGAATCCTTGGAACGGGTCCCTACTGCACGTCTGCGCCTGTGTCTCCATTGTGCCGTATCCTAGACGGGCGCAGCACGACGTTCATCTGTAAAAAGAGAGCAACTAAGTTGAAAAAAGGGGCGTACCGAACAAAAGTTATATGAAATAAACAAGGTGTAAAGTAAAATATGAAAAATTGAGCTTTAGTGTCTCTTATTTTATACGTGTGAAGCCCCTAGTGCAGGGGTATATGGCCACTAAGCCTTTATCAATGATACTTTTGTGCCGGACTCGTCTATCTGTGTTCGTGGTCTTAATGACCTCTTCCGATGTTCTGGCTGGTGAAGCCATTGTATTGTGGGGCTGTTAAAGCGGCCGCACAATCCTCCACTTGGGGGAGGTGTTCTCACTGCTTCCCCTTTAAGGAGATGATGCCGCGTGGACCGGGCATCTTAAGCGTAAGAGATGCATAATGCGGTATTGCGTTAAAGCGGGCGAAAGCTTCGTGTCCCAGTAGTGCTTGATAGCGACTTGAGAATGGGACGATGTGGAAAGTCAGCTTTTCGCGACGGAAGTTATCGGCAGAGTCGAAAATAACCTCGAGCTAGAGAAAACCCATGCAATGGGTGTCCGGACCTGGCGTTACTCCTTGAAAGGAGGTTTTGCTGTGGCGAATTCTTTTTGGGTCGATCCCCATGTGGCGGATTGAGTCCTGATATATCAGGTTGAGTCCGCTGCCACCGTCCATAAGGACATTTGAAAACTGGAGTCCGCCAATTATTGGATCGAGTACCAGGGCAATCCAGCCTGGGTTCCTGACACTTCTAGAATAATCCAGATGATCAAAGATGATTGGATTTGACAACCAGTGGCGGGATTCCTTTGGGATAGGCCGTGGGACGCGTACCTTTATGGGCGCCACACGTTTTGTTATGTGGAGTAAGTTTACTGTTTTTACTTCTTGTGGGAAATTCTTTTGTTTCCTGGTACTCTGCTTTTGGGGTTCGTCCTCATCTTCGCTTGGTGTGTCGAGCCCCTTGTGTTCGGCGTTGAGTCTGCCGGATTGTTTGAAAACCCAACAATCTCTATGGGTATGGTTAGCAGGCTTTCAGGGAGTGCTGTGTATTTGACATATCCTATCCAAGATTTTGTTTAGGTTGGATAGGTCGTCCCTGTTATCTTGGAGGGGCGGCTTTTTCTGATTCTGTCGTGAGCTTTTGAATCCGGCGTTGACTGCCGTGCTCTTCGGACTTTTTTCCTTAGTTCGGCGACGGTCCTTATTGCGTCGCGGTTTTCCGTTTCCATCCCTAGTTTCAGATGTACTTGGGTCACTGGTGCTGCATCTTGCCAACCAGCTGTCCTCTCCTGCGCAAAAGCGGGTCATGAGGCTTGTTAGTGCGGCCATTGTTCTTGGCTTTTCTTGGCCGAGGTGTCTGGCGAGCCATTCGTCTCGGACATTATGCCTGAAAGCCGCTAAGGCTTCAGCGTCCGGATAGTCGACTATCTAATTCTTTTTAGTAAGAAATCTATTCCAGAATTGCCGAGCTGACTCTCCGGGCTGTTGAGTTATGTGACTAAGATCGTCTGCATCCAGAGGGCGGACATAGGTCCCTTGAAAATTTGCTTGGAAAGCGTCCTCGAGCTCTTCCCAACTTCCGATTGTGTTTTCAGGAAGGCTTTTGAGCCAATGCCGGGCTGGCCCTTTAAGCTTGAGGGGTAAGTATTTTATGGCGTGGAGGTCATCTCCTCTAGCCATATGTATGTGGAGGATATAATCCTCGATCCAGACTCCAGGGTCTGTTGTTCCATCATATGCCTCTATGTTTACGGGTTTGAATCCCGCTGGAAATTCATAATCCAGGACCTCATCGGTGAAACATAGGGGGTGTGCGGCACCCCTGTATTTGGGTGTGCCAGATTCTGATAATGGCTTTATTGCATTGCTTATGATATCTTGCTTTCTTGGCCCGTAAATGGACCTGGCTGGGCCATGATGCGAATCCTTAAGTGGGTCGCATGCCGGCTTAAGTGCGGCGCTGCTTGCCGCTTTATGCTGGCCATGGGGTCGTCTATCCGACCGTGTGGCTTTCTCACTTTTGGAAAGCGAGGGCTCTAAGGCCTCCTCGTCGAATTCAGGCAGTAGCTTTCTCTTCGGATAGCTTTTAGTGCGACGACTGTCGCCGTATTTGTCTGCGGTATTGATTACTTTACTCCATCTGATCCTGAGTGCATCTTCCACAGTTTTTAGCTTCCGCTTCTGCTTTTTCAGGCTGCGTGCGGTTACAACGAGCCGTTTGTGGAGGTTCTTCTGCTTCGTGGGGTTGTCCGGCGTAGGGTCGTCCGGAATGCCATTTTCGCCGGGGGAGGGATGTTTGGTTTCTCTATCCGGGTTGTCCTGTTGGGACGGTTGCTCTAAGGCATGCTCGTCGTCTACCGACTCATCCTGTTCTATGGCTGGGTCTTTATGGAGGCATGGCTTGGGTCGGCGTTTATGCTGACGCTTTGATTGTTTTTCGAGAGATCGATCCCTCTTTCCATCCCCGTTTTCCTCGTTGTTGCTTCCTTTAGGGGTATCCACCATGTACACATCATGAGATGAGGTGGCTGTCCAATGCCCTATAGGCGTTGGTTCTTGGTTGTCTCCTACATCGTCGTCCATACCGTCGATGTCTTCGGAGTCAAAGTCGAGCATGTCGGTTAAGTCGTCGACAGTGGCTACGAAGTGGGTGGTGGGTGGGTTTTGAATTTCTTCATCATCCGAATCCCATCCTTGCTGACCGTAGTCCGGCCAGGGCTCTCCTGATAAAGAGAGAGACTTTAGCGAATTCAGGATGTCACCGAAGGGCGAGTGCTGAAAGATGTCTACGGCGGTGAACTCCATTATCGGCGCCCAATCGGATTCGATCGTTAGGGGCGCGGGGGGCTCGGAGTTCGGAAAGGAATCCGGCTCCTCGGAGTCACGGGCCATGCGGAGTGCGGGTCTGGAGTTCGGCTCGATCGCCTCTAAGATAGCAGCCCCTGAGGCAGCGTCCAACCGCTGATCCTCGATCGGTGCAGTAGGCTCCGAATCAATGGTCGGAACCGATGCGTGTGCGGCCTCCAAGGCGCTGTTCGGCGGCAGAGCTATATCATGCCCATTAAGACAGTGCAGCGCGCTTGGCTGTGGCTCGAATCCGTCGAAGATCAAGTCCCCGCGGATGTCAGCCATGTAGTTTAGGCTTCCAAACCTGACCTGATGGCCAGGGGCGTAGCTCTCGATCTGCTCAAGGTGGCCAAGCGACTTGGCCCGCAGTGCGAAGCCGCCGAAGACGAAGATCTGTCCGGGGAGAAAAGTCTCACCTTGGACTGCATCATTGTTGATGATGGAAGGAGCCATCGGGCCTAAAGGCGACGACATAGAGGAACTCTCAATGAAAGCACCAATGTCGGTGTCAAAACCGGCGGATCTCGGGTAGGGGGTCCCGAACTGTGCGTCTAGGCCGGACGGTAACAGGAGGCAAGGAACACGATGTTTTACCCAGGTTCGGGCCCTCTTGATGGCGGTAAAACCCTACGTCCTTCTTGATTAATATTGATGATATGGATAGTACAAGAGTAGATCTACCACGAGATCAAGGAGGCTAAACCCTAGAAGCTATCCTATGGTATGATTATTGTATGATGAAGTTGTCCTATGGACTAAAACCCTCCGGTTTATATAGACACCGGAGAGAGTTAGGGTTACACAAAGTCGGTTACAATGGTAGGAGATCTTGAATAACCGCATTGCCAAGATTGCCTTCCACGCCAAGGAAAGTCCCGTCCGGACACGGGACAAAGTCTTCAATCTTGTATCTTCATAGTCCTGGAGTCCGACTGAAGGTATAGTCCGGCTACCCGAACACCCCCTAATCCAGGACTCCCTCACATATGCTCCCTATCGCTACCTTATTACTTATGTCATTTCAGAGTACTATAGTTTTTTGTGAGATGCATGCTTGTCCTGTTTATTCACTTCTCTCATATATATTGTTCTTAGTATTGTTGGACTATAAAATATAGGGGGAGTGTTGATCCGAATGTGTGTGTCGTGCCATCTCTTGGTGCACACATTCTGGGGGAGCCCGTCTATATTTTGTAGTTCTTAGCTTTCTTCGTTTTATTTCTTTTCCTTGCGCAAATCCCTAGTTGTCATCAATCCACCAAAAAGGGGGAGATTGTTACGACATATCTCTCTCAAGGTAGTTTTGGTGATTGATGACAACATGTTTGCGGACTAATCTTGTGCTTTGAATAATTCACAGACTCTCCCTGGCACGAGACGCCTTCTTCCCCTCGGAGTGTATTTCAAGACGGTGTAGCTCTTTCGTTTCTTTCTCGGTGGACTAGTTGCGTAGAGGGCACCGTACTATCAAGAGGGGGTCCGCTGGGGTTTTGCATGGGTGGAATCATCACGTACACATCAGCTTCTCACCCTCCGAGCATTTCCTTTCCATTGAAGAGATCTCTCCTCTCTTCCTTGTCCTGTCTGGGTCAAAGCGGTAGTACCGCGCACCCAGCGGTAGTACCGCTGAGGAGCCAAGCGGTAGTACCGCTCCGCAACGGTAGTACCGCCCGTGGCTCCACAGAAGTAGTACCGCTGGGGGCCTGGCACCTCCGCCTTGTCCTCAACATCTTTGAGAGATTCCTTCTCTCTCGCGCGCACCCCAGTGGTAGTACCGCACTGCCTGCGGTACTACGGCTGAAGGGTCACAAGCGGCACTACCGCCCTTGACCCCACTGTCGTAGTACCGCTGGGCAGTCTAGCTCCTACCGCCTCGATTCGAGAGGTCTTTTTCTCGTGTCGGGTTTTGCGGCGCTAGTCACGGTTGTAGTGGCGGTAGTACCGTTCCAGGAGCGGTAGTACCGCCATACCACCGCGGTAGTACCGCATTTGGTTCCGTTCCCTACTAGTCTCCTCAGCGCGGCAGTACCGCTGGCTGGCGCGGTAGTACCATTGTCCTGGCAGTAGTACCGCCCCCTCTCAGCGGTAGTACCGCCCTATGCGGGGCTGGTTGGTGGGGGGCAACGGGATTGTTGCCCCCACTATAAAAGGGAGTCCCCTTCTTCCTTCTCACCTACCTCTTCCTCCCCCAAGCTCCATTTATTGCTCAAGCTCCATTAAATACTCCAAGCTCCATTTTCGCCCGATCTATCTCTCTAGCCAATCAAACTTGTTGATTTGCTCGGGAGTGGTTGAGAAGGCCCCGATCTACACTTCCACCAAGGGATTTTCGATTCCCCCACTCATCCCTAGCGGATCTTGTTACTCTTGGGTGTTTGAGCACCCTAGACGGTTGAGGTCACCTAGGAGCCATATTCCATTGTGGTGAAGCTTCGTGGTCTTGTTGGGAGCCTCCGATTAAGTTGTGGAGATTGCCCCAACCTTGTTTGTAAAGGTTCGGTCGCCGCCTTCAAGGGCACCAATAGTGGAATCACGGCATCTCGCATTGTGTGACGGCCTGAGGAGAATACGGTGCCCCTAGTGGCTTCTTAGGGAGCATTGTGCCTCCACACAGCTCCAACGGAGACGTACTTCCCCTCAAAAGGAAGGAACTTCGGTAACACATCCTCGTCTTCACCGGTTCCACTCTTGGTTATCTCTTACCTTTACTTGTGCAAGCTCTTTAGTGTTTCTTCCCTTGCTTGCTTGTATGCTTGTTGTTATTGCATCATATAGGTTTCTCACCTAGTTGCACATCTAGACAACCTACTTTGATGCAAAGTTTAATTTGGTAAAGAAAAGCTAAAAATTGGTAGTTGCCTATTCACCCCCCCTCTAGTCAACCATATCGATCCTTTCACTTGCAATGGGAGAAGTGCTTAGCTTTGGGTTCCATCTTGCGGTGCTCGATCCCAGTGAAAGAAAGGGAAACGACATGTATTGTATTGTTGCCATCGAGGATAAAAAGATGGGATTTACATCATATTGCATGAGTTTATCCCTCTACATCATGTCATCTTGCTTAAGGTGTTACTCTGTTCTTATGAACTTAATACTCTAGATGCATGCTGGATAGCGGTTGATGTGTGGAGTAATAGTAGTAGATGCAGAATCGTTTCGGTCTACTTGTCCCGGACGTGATGCCTATATAGATGATCATGCCTAGATATTCTCATAATTATTCGCTTTTCTATCAATTGCTCGACAGTAATTTGTTCACCCATCGTAACTCTTATGTTATCTTGAGAGAAGCCACTAGTGAAACCTATGGCCCCCAGGTCTATCTTCCATCATATTAATCTACCGTTATTTCCATTACCGTTTATTTTGCAATCTTTACTTTCAATCTATATCATAAAAATACCAAAAAAATACACATCTTATTATTATCATATCTATCAGATCTCACTCTTGCAAGTGGCCGTGAAGGGATTGACAACCCCTTTATCACGTTGGTTGTGAGGTTCTTATTTGTTTGTGTAGGTACGAGGTGACTCGCGCATGGTCTCCTACTGGATTGATACCTTGGTTCTCAAAAACTGAGGGAAATACTTATGCTACTTTACTGCACCACCCTTTCCTCTTCAAGGGAAAACCAATGCACTGCTCAAGAGGTAGCAACAAGCAAGGTCTAAGCTTGGGGGGAGTTGATATGTCCATTTTGCATCATGCTTTTATATCCATATTTATTGCATTATGGGCTATTATTACACATTATAACACAATCCTTATGCCTTTTCTCTCTTATTTTATAAGGTTTACATGAAGAGGGAGAATGCCGACAGCTGGAATTCTGGACTGGAAAAGGAGCAAATATTAGAGACCTATTCTGCACAACTCCAAAAGTCCTGAAACTTCATGGAGCATGTTTTGGGAATATATAAGAAATATTGGGCGAAGAAAATACCAGAGGGGGCCACTAGCCAGCCACAAGGGTGGAGGGCGCGCCCCCCCATCCTTGTGGGCCCCATGGCAGGCCTCTGATGCCCATCTTCTGCTATATGGTGTGTTTTGACCTGGAAAAAATCATAAGGAAGCTTTTGTGACGAAGCGCCACCATCTCGAGGCGGAACCTGGGCAGAACCAATCTAGGGCTCCGGCGGAGCTGTTCTGCCGGGGAAACATCCGTGTGGGAGGGGGAAATCGAAGCCATCGTCATCACCAACGTACCTCTCATCGGGAGGGGGTTCATATCCATCAAGTTCTTCACCAGCACCATCTCCTCTCAAACCCTAGTTCATCTCTTGTATTTGATCTTTGTCCCAAAACCTAAGATTGGTACCTGTGGGTTGCAAGTAGTGTTGATTACTCCTTGTAGTTGATGCTATTTGGTTTATCCGGTGGAAGATTATATTTTCAGATCCTTAATGATAATCAATACTCCTTTGATCTTGATCATGAATATGTGCTGTGAGTAGTTACGTTTGTTCCCGAGGACATGGGAGAAGTCTTGTTATAAGTAATCATGTGAATTTGGTATTCATTCGATATTTTGATGAGATGTATGTTGTCTCTCCTCTAGTGGTGTTATGTGAACGTCGACTACATGACACTTCACCATTATCTGGGCCTAGGGGAAGGCATTGGGAAGTAATAAGTAGATGATGGGTTGCTAGAGTGACAGAAGCTTAAACCCTAGTTTATGTTTTGCTTCGTAAGGGGTTGATTTGGATCCACATGTTTCATGTTATGGTTAGGTTTACCTTAATTCTTCTTTTGTAGTTGCGGATGCTTGCAAGAGGGGTTAATCATAAGTGGGAGGCTTGTCCAAGGAAGGGCAGCACCCAAGCATAGGTCCACCCTGAAGGAAATATGCCCTAGAGGCAAGAATATAGTTGTTATTTATATTTCCTTATATCACGATAAATGTTTATTATTCATTCTAGAATTGTATTAATCGGAAACTTAGTACATGTGTGAATCCATAGACAAACAGAGTGTCCCTAGTATGCCTCTACTAGACTAGCTCGTTAATCAAAGATGGTTAAGTTTCCTGACCATAGACATGTGTTGTCATTTGATGAACGAGATCACATCATTAGAGAATGATGTGATGGACAAGACCCATCCGATAGCTTAGCATAATGATCATTTAGTTTTATTGCTATTGCTTTCATCATGACTTATACATGTTCCTCTGATTATGAGATTATGCAAATCCCGAATACCGGAGGACACCTTGTGTGCTATCAAACATCACAACGTAACTGGGTGATTATAAAGATGCTCTACAGGTGTCTCCGATGGTGTTTATTGAGTTGGCATAGATCAAGATTAGGATTTGTCACTCTGTGTATCGGAGAGGTATCCCTGGGCCCTCTCGGTAATGCTCATCACTATAAGCCTTGCAAGTAATGTGACTAATGATTTAGTTGCAGGACGATGCATTACGGAACGAGTAAAGAGAATTGCCGATAACGAGATTGAACTAGGTACGATGATACCGACGATTGAATCTTGGGCAAGTAACATACCGATGACAAAGGGAACAACATATGTTGTTATGCGGTTTGACCTATAAAGATCTTCATAGAATATGTAGGGGCCAATATGAGCATCCAGGTTCTGCTAGTGGTTATTGACCAGAGATGTGTATCGGTCATGTATACATAGTTCTCGAACCCGTAGGGTCCCCACGCTTAACATTCGATGACGATTTATATTATGAGTTATGTAATTTGATGATCGAAGTTTGTTCGGAGTCTTGGATAAGATCACGGACATGACGAGGAGCCTCAAAATGGTCGGGACATAAAGATTGATATATTGGACGATATTATTCGGACAACGGATGAGTTCTGAGAGGTACCGGGCAACTATCGGAGTGCCGGAGGGTTATCGGAACTCCCCGGGGGAACTAATGGGCCTTCATGGGCCTTAGTGGAGAGAGAGAAGGGCCACAAGGGGCTGGCCGCGCCCCCCCTTGGTAGGCCAAATTGGACTAGGGGAAGGGGGCGGTGCCCCCCTTTCCTTCCCTTCCCCCTCTCCCTTCCTTCTTCCCCTTCCACCAAGTGGAATCCTACTAGGACTTGGAGTCCTAGTAGGACTCCTCTCTCTAGCGCGCCCTACAGGGGCCGGCCGGCCTCCCCCTCTCCTCCTTTATATACGGAGGTAGGGGCACCCTAGAACACACAATATTAATTGTCTTAGCCGTGTGCGGTGCCCCCCTCCACAGTTTACCACCTCGGTCATATCGTCGTAGTGCTTAGGCGAAGCCCTGCGCCGGTAACTTCATCATCACCGTCGCCACGCCGTCATGCTGACGGAACTCTCCCTCGTCCTCAACTGGATCAAGAGCTCGAGGGACGTCATCGAGCTGAACGTGTGCTGAACACGGAGGTGCCGTATGTTCGGTGCTAGGATCGGTTGGATCGCGAAGACGTTCGACTACATCAACCGTGTTACTAAACGCTTCTGCTTTCGGTCTATGAGTGTACGTGGACACACCCTCCCCTCTCGTTGCTATGCATCACCTAGACAGATCTTGCGTGATCATAGGATTTTTTTGAAATACTGCATTCCCCAACAGTGGCATCTGAGCCAGGTCTATGCATAGATGTTATATGCACGAGTAGAACACAAAGAGTTGTGGGCGATAATAGTCATACTGCTTACGACCAATGTCTTACTTTGATTCTACGGTATTGTTGGATGAAGCAGCCCGGACCGACATTACATGACCGCGTTCATGAGACTGGTTCTACCGACGTGCTTCGCACACAGATGGCTGGCGGGTGTCTATTTATCCAACTTTAGTTGAATCGAGTTTGACTATGGCCGGTCCTTGTTGAATGTTAAAACAACACACTTGACAAAAAATCGTTGTGGTTTTGATGCGTAGGTAAGAACGGTTCTTGCTAGAAGCCCGTAGCAGCCACATAAAACTTGCAACAACAAAGTAGAGGACGTCTAACTTGTTTTTGCAGGGCATGTTGTGATGTGATATGGTCAAGACGTGAGGAAATATAAATTGTTGTATGAGATGATCATGTTTTGTAAAAGTTATCGGCAACTGGAAGGAGCCTTATGGTTGTCGCTTTATTGTATGAAATGCAATGGCCATGTAATTGCTTTACTTTATCACTAAGCGGTAGCGATAGTCGTGGAAGCAATAGTTGGCAAGAAGACAACGATGTTATGATGGAGATCAAGGTGTCAACCCGGTGACGATGGAGATCACAACGGTACTTTGGAGATGGAGATCAAAGGCACAAGATGACGATGGCCATATCATGTCACATATTTTGATTGCATGTGATGTTTATTATTTATGCATCTTATTTTGCTTAGTACGGTAGTAGCATTATAAGATGATCCCTCACTAAATTTCAAGGTATAAGTGTTCTCCGTGAGTATGCACCATTGCTACAGTTCGTCGTGCCGAGACACCAGATCATGATCGGGTGTGATAAGCTCTACGTTCACATACAACGGGTGCAAGCCAGTTTTGCACGTGTAGATTACTCGGGTTAAACTTGACGACCCTAGCATATGCAGATATGGCCTCGGAACACTGAGACCGAAAGGTTGAACGTGAATCATATAGTATATATGATCAACATAGTGATGTTCACCATTGAGAACTATTCCACATCCCACGTGATGATCGGACATGGTTTAGTTGATATGGACCACGTGATCATTTAGATCACTAGAGGGATGTCTAGGTACCTCTGCAACTCCGGACGTTAAGAACGTCTGGCAAAGCAAAGCTAATGACTACTCGATAGTTCAGTGTGCCATTCTTTACGGCTTAGAACCGGTACTTCAACAACGTTTTGAACGTCATGGAGCATATGAGATGTTCCAGGAGTTGAAGTTAATATTTCAAGCAAATGCCCGGATTAAGAGATATGTAGTCTCCAATAAGTTCTACAGCTGCAAAGTGGAGGAAAATAGTTCTGTCAGTGAACATATACTCAGAATGTCTGGGTACCACAACCACTTGACTCAACTGGGAGTTAATCTTCCTGATGATAGTATCACTGAAAGAGTTCTTCAATCACTGCCACCAAGCTACAAAAGCTTCGTGATGAACTATAATATGCAAGGGATTGATAAGACAATTCCCGAGCTCTTCGCGATGCTAAAGGCTGTGGAGGTAGAAATCAATAAGGAGCATCAAGTGTTGATGGTCAACAAGACCACCAGTTTCAAGAAGAAGGGCAAAGGGAAGAAGGGGAACTTCAAGAAGAACAGGAAACAAGTTGCTGCTCAAGTGAAGAAGCCCAAGTCTGGACCTAAGCCTGAGACTGAGAGCTTCTACTGCAAAGGGACTGGTCATTGGAAGCGGAACTGCCCCAAGTATTTGGCGGATAGGAAGGATGGTAAAGTGAAAGGTATATTTGTTATACATGTTATTGATGTGTACCTTACTAATGCTCGCGGTAGTGCCTGGGTATTTGATACTGGTTCTGTTGCTAATATTCGCAACTCGAAACATGGGCTACGGATTAAGCGAAGATTGGCTAAGGACGAGGTGACGATGCGCATGGAAATGGTTCCAAAGTCGATGTGATAACCGTCGACATGCTACCTCTACATCTACCTTCGAGATTAGTTTTAGACCTAAATAATTGTTATTTGGTGCCAGCGTTAAGCATGAACATTATATCTGTATATTGTTTGATGCGAGACAATTATTCATTTAAATCAGAGAATAATGGTTGTTCTATTTATATGAGTAATATCTTTTATGGTCATGCACCCTTGATGAGTGGTCTGCTTTTACTAAATCTTGATAGTAGTGATACACATATTCATAGTATTGAAGCCAAAAGATATCAGTTTAATAATGATAGTGCAACTTATGTGTGGCACTGCCGTTTAGGTCATATTGGTGTAAAGCGCATGAAGAAACTCCAAGCTGATGGACTTTTGGAATCACTTGATGCTTGCGAACAATTGTAGCGACCACACCACAAACAGTATGATCTTTGTGTATAAGTGTCATCCCTAGATCGGTAATGCTGACACACACAGGACTTGAAGGATTTATAACAGAGTGGCTATCACACACTTATTACATCGAATGTCTCAAAAGAGAACTTATTACAATAAATATGGCTTAAGGCCATCTAATACGATAACAGCGGAAGGCTTGGAAGATAAAATGAGTCCATCAACTCCAACGGCATCACTGAGTGAAAGACCACGACCTAAGGCTCCTTACTTGTCGTCTGAAAAGTCTGCAACATGATACGTTGCAGCCCGAAAACGGGTCAGCACATAGAATATGCTGGCAAGGTAACACAAGAGAGTAATGAACAATGTAAAACTATCACTGTATGCATATATGGCCGGTGGAGGCTGTATGGTTAATATGTTTTGCGAAAAGCCAATTTTTCCCTACTTCAAAGGAATAAATTTTATTTAACTATCATGGTAGTTTTTAAACATTGAGAAGGTTCACCCAACTCAATCTCAATTAAAAATAATCATAATTGAAACCCAATCAAATTAAATTAAGAGTGATATGATCCACATGATAATCCAAGAACTAGATACTCAAGATGTCCATAACCGGGGACACGGCTAACCATGATTAGTTTGTACACTCTGCAGAGGTTTGTGCAGTTTTCCCCACAAGACTTGATCTCCTTCATTGAATTTCTCGCACTACAAGGTGTTTGAGAAACAGATGACCGAGACACAGTCTTTCAGAAGTGTTTGCACCTTACGATGGGTAGACCGATACACCTACAATCCCCTACATCTGCTAGTCTACCACTGTAAGAGTTCACACGACTTAATCAACTATGCCAGAGCCCATAATGGCATGTGGCTGCACACGGAAGTTTCCAGCATGAATAATCTTATGATCCCTTTGAGCCTGGGTGGCGGTCCATAGGAAAATCACACGGTACCCCGGGATTTCCAAAAATACAGGCAATCACTAGGTTCCCCAGGTGCCTCAATCCACCCAGATGTGTATTAAAGTTGCCACCTTAAGTTAACTATTAATTAACAACACTCACAACTGTCATGAAAACACTCAAACCCAATCCACGTCTACAAGCATAGCATAGCAATATAAGCAACGTAGAAGTAACTCCCAGGGTTTGGTAATAAACAGGTGAATAGGTACTACTCACCTACTTCCCAAACCCAACAATTTATTTCAGATCCTAACCATGCAATGTTTGAGGGTTGATCTAATGCAATGAAAATTGGGTAGTAAGAGGTACGATCAAAGTGTTACTTGCCTTGCTGATGATCTGCGAAACCTAGAGACTCGGTGTAGCACGCTTCACACTCCGAGTACACTATCGCAATCAAACAAGCATATAATAAGCAATCAATCAAAAGCACGGGTAATACTCACATAAGAGATCTAACCAGAAAGTTCAACTTAAGAACTCCTGTTGGCAAAAAGAATCAAATCAAACGAAGCAACAAAACTCAAACGGCGAGAGAAACAAGCTTCGTCTACTAATCTGGAACTAGGTCAAATTTTATAGTAGAAAAAACTTATTTAAGTTAGTTAAACGGAAAGAGGGTTTCGAGACGAAACTCTAGGTGCTTGAATCGCCTGATTCTGATAAACGACCGAAAAGTTATACTAAAACGAAAATCAGATCAGGAATCGCGATTGAAAATAATCACGGAAAATCCGAGAAAAAGAAAAATTGACGAACAGGCTAACGAATGAACGTTCATCGTCTGCGGCTAAACAGTGAAAACTGTTCGTAAAACCAAACGTAAAAGCGGGCGTTTGCTAAATAACTAAACCGAAGAAAAAAAACCCGAACCGGATCTAGAAAAAAAACGAATCTAGGGTTTATGAAATAAAACCGATCGGTTTTTATAAAAACCCGGCAGCTACCTCGTACTCTAGCAGGATCCGGCGAGTCAGCGGCGGCGGGGCTCCGGCGCGGGCGGCGTGGGGCGCGGTGGCTGAGGTGGCGGCGTCGGCGGGGCTCCGGCTGGGGTTAGGGTTTTAGGTGGCAGGGCGAGTTGAACGGGCCTCGGGCGGCGGCTTTTAAAGGCCGGCCTGAGAAGACCTGGCCGAATACAGCCCTAAGTCGGTCGACTCTTTTTTAATAAATTCGACGTGCAGAAAAAGAAAGAAAATAAATACTAAACGGACTCCAAAAATCCCGAAATAAATTTTCCCCGTCCTCTAAAGATAAGTTGGACAAGATGAACATTTATTTGGGCCTAAAATGCAATTTTGAAAAATGCACTTTTTCCTAATTCAAATAAAATAGCGACAAAACTCCGAATAAAAATCTTATTTGATTTTAATATTAAATCTCTGATATTTCTTTATTTTGAAGAAGTCATTTTATCCTCTCTCTTTTATTTTTTTGTAAAAGAAATAGTTTAGAGAAAAATAATTAAAATCAAACGATCCTCTTTTCATAATTTGAGAAAATCTCAAATATGAAAATAGCGAAATCCCCAACTCTCTCCGTAGGTCCTTGAGTTGCGTGGAATTTCTAGGATCAACCAAAATGCAATAAAATATGCTATGCAATGATGCTCTAATGTATAACATTCCAAATTGAAAATTTGGGATGTTACAAACCTACCCCCGTTAAGATGAATCTCGCACTCGAGATTCGGGTTGGCTAGAAAATAGGTGAGGGTGATCCTTTCGTAAGTCTTCTTCTCGTTCCCAAGTGGCTTCATCCTCGATATGGTGACTCCGCTGAACCTTGCAAAATTTGATAACCTTGCTGCGTGTAACTCGGCTGGCAAACTCGAGTATCTTGACTAGTTTCTCCTCGTAGGTCAAATCGCTATCTAACTGTATTGCTTCTAGCGGCACTGTATCCCTCAGAAGAATTTCTGCCATCTCCGCGTGCACTTCTTCAACTGAGAAATGTGGAACACGTCGTGAACTCCGGACAATCCTTCGGGTAATTCCAACTTGTAAGCAACTTCTCCCATACGTTCCAAAACTTCGTATGCTCCCACAAAACGTGGTGCTAACTTTCCCTTAACTCCAAAACGCTTCACTCCTCGGAGTGGTGATACTCGAAGATACGCTCTGTCTCCGACTTTGTAGGTTGTCTCCTTGCGTTTTGAATCCGCATAACTCTTCTGTCTGGATTGGGCTATCTTGAGTCTATCACGAATCAGCTTAACCTTCTCTTCAGACTCTTTAATCAAATCTGGTCCAAACAACTGTCGGTCTCCAACTTTGTCCCACAACAACGGTCTTCTGCACCTCCTTCCGTACAGTGCTTCGAAAGGGGCCATCTTCAAACTGGCTTGATATTTGTTGTTATAAGAGAACTCTGCATAAGGCAAATTATCGTCCCAACTAGATCCATAGTCTAGCGCACAAGCTCTCAACATGTCCTCCAAAATCTGATTTACTCTTTCAGTCTGTCCATCTGTTTGCGGGTGAAAAGCTATACTGAACTCTAGTCTGGTTCCCAAAGTTTCATGCAACTGATTCCAAAACTTTGAAGTAAACTGGGTTCCTCTATCTGATACAATAGTCCTCGGAACTCCATGCAGACATACGATCCTGGTCATATAGATCTTCGCCAATCTAGCACTGGTGTAAGTGGTCTTTTCTTGGATGAAATGGGCTACTTTCGTCAATCGACCAACTACAACCCATATCGAGTCATAGCCTGAACGAGTCCTGGGCAATCCCGTGATAAAATCCATGCCTAGTTTATCCCACTTCCATTCAGGTATAGGCAATGGCTGTAGCAATCCTGCTGGCTTCTGATGTTCTGCCTTCACTCTCTGACATACATCACAAACTGCTACATACTCCGCAATATCCTTCTTCATACCGGTTCACTAGAACCTGTCCTTCAAATCCAGATACATCTTGGTATTTCCTGGGTGAATCGAATATGGCGAATCATGGGCCTCCTGCAGAATCAACTTCCTAATCTCCTGATCTTTTGGCACATATATGCGGTCCTCAAACCATAAAGTATCGTGCTCATCCTCATGAAATCCCTTGGCTTTTCCTTTGCTCATCCTTTCCTTTATCTCGGCAATCTCCTTGTACGTCCTTTGCGCTTCTCTGATCTTATCCATCAAAGTGGAATGAATCTCCAAAGCTGCTACATAACCTCTCAGAACTATCTCCAAACATAGCTCACGAAGGTCTTCTGCTAACTCCCTGGGTAATCCTCCGGTCATGAGGGTATTGACATGATTCTTGCGGCTCAATGCATCGGCTACTATGTTAGCCTTTCCAGGATGATAGTGCAACTTCATATCATAATCCTTAATGAGTTCTAACCATCTCCTCTGCCTGAGATTCAACTCCTTTTGTGTGAAAATATACTTCAAACTCTTGTGATCCGTGTATACCTCACAATGCTTTCCGATGAGAAAATGTCTCCATGTTTTCAACACATGCACTACGGCTGCTAACTCCAAATCATGCGTGGCATAATTTAACTCATGGGGTTTAAGCTGTCGTGATGCATATGAAACAACTCTTCCTTCCTGCATAAGCACTGCTCCAAGTCCTCGATGAGAAGCATCGCAATACACTTCATAATCCTTGTGTTGATCTGGCAGGATCAACACTGGTGATGTAACCAAGCGTCTCTTCAACTCCTAGAAACTGGCCTCACATTCCTCAGTCCAATTGAACTTGGTGTCCTTCTTTAACAACTCCTTCATTGGTTTAGCAATCTTTGAGAAATTCTCAATGAACCTCCGGTAGTATCCGGCGAGTCCAAGAAAACTCGGGATCTCTCCAACTGTCGTGGGTGCTTCCCAATTTGTCACGGTGACAACTTTGTTGGGGTCTACTGCTATTCCTTCTCCGGATATAACATGTCCAAGAAATCCAACTTCCTTCAACCAAAACTCACACTTGCTGAACTTGGCGTATAATTGATGTTCCCTAAGCTTGCCAAGTACCAAACGCAACTGTTCCTTATGTTCTTCTTCATTCTTCGAGTAAACCAGAATATCATCAATGAACACTACGACGAACTTATCCAAAAACTCCATAAACACTTTGTTCATCATGTTCATAAAATAAGCAGGTGCATTAGTCAAACCAAATGACATAACGGTATACTCATATAGCCCATACCTTGTGGTAAAAGCTGTCTTAGGTATGTCCCGCTCTCGAATCTTCAACTTGTGATAACCTGATCACAAATCGATCTTGGAAAACACCTTAGCTCCTTGCAGCTGGCCAAACAAATCATGGATCATCGGCAATGGGTACTTTGTTCTTGATCGTTACTTCATTTAATCCACGATAATCAACAACCATCCTTAACGATCCATCCTTCTTCTCCACTAGAAGTACTGGTGATCCCCAAGGTGATGAGCTTGGGTGAATGTATGCCTTATCCAGTAACTCCTTAATCTGCTTCTTACTTCTAAATCCTGTGCGGGCATCCTGTACGGTCTCTTAGATATTGGCCCTGTGCCTGGCAAAAGCTCTATCAAAAACTCTATGTCTCTATCCGGTGGCATGCCTGGCAATTCTTCTGGAAACACATATGGAAATTCCTTCACCACTAGTACTTCCTCCTGTACTACTCTAGATAAGCAATTTACTTGAGTCCTATTCGGCACATGCCGGGATACATACTTGATCCTTCTTCCTTCTGGGGTGGTGAGTAAAATCGTCTTACTGGCGCAATCGATGTTTCCTCCATACATCGATAGCCAATCCATACCCAGAATCAGATCCAAACCTTGCAATTCCAAAATTATCAGATCGGAGGGGAAAACATGCCTACCTATGGCCAATGGCATCTGAAAACATCCATGGCTTGCCATATACTCTGCTCCGGGTGAGGTTACTAACATGGGTGTCTTAAGTACTCTAGTGGGCAACTTATACTTATTCACAAATCCCCTTGATATGTATGAATGCGATGCACCAGTATCAAAAAGAACAACTGCAGTAAAAGACTCAACCAAAAACTTACCAATTACTGCGTCTGGCTGGGCTTCGATCTCCTCCATGTTAACGTGGTTCACTTGTCCCTTGTTGAAAGGGTTAGGCTTCTTCCCAGAGCATCCATTGTTGTTTCCATTCTTAGCTTCAGGAAATTCGTTGGTGTAATGTCCGGTCTTCTGACACTTGTAGCATGTAACGTGGCTTAAGTCCTTCTTGGCGGGTGTTGCCGGGTTGGAACGATTTTGTCCGTTACTTCCTCCATTACCATTGCCGTTCTTGGGGCCATTATGGTTGTGCGAACTTCCTCCATTATGTGTGTGGCCTCCATGGTTACGAACAAGTCCTCCCGAGTTCGGGGTGAAACGGGGTCTCTGCTGGGCTCCAGAATTATACTTCCCCTATCCATACTTCCTCTTGCGGCTATCAATCTGTTGCTGCTTCCCTTCAAGCATGAGAGCTCTATCCACCAACTCCTTGTAGTTATTAAAATTTGCTACCATCAACTGCATGCTTAGCTCATCATTCAGTCCCTCCAGAAAACTTCTCCTTAGCTGCATCCGTAGCAACGTCATCTGGAGCATAATGTGCTAACTTGCTAAACTCATCCACATATTGGCCAACAGTGCGTCCTCCTTGGCGTAAGTTGCAAAACTCACGATTCTTCATGGCCATAGCTCCTGCTGATACATGGGCAGTACGGAAAGCTTCCTGGAACTGATCCCATGTGATAGTGGCTATAGGATAAGTGACAGTGTAATTCTCCCACCATGAGGTTGCTGGTCCATCCAATTGGTGTGCGGCAAAACGCACCTTCTCAGCATCTGTGCATCCTGCAGTGGTTAACTCCCTTCCAATCCTGCGGAGCCAATCATCTGCAACTATCGGCTCGGTGCTACTAGAGAACACCGGCGGCTGCAACCTCAGGAAACAGGCTAAGTTGTCAACTGGTGGTGGTGGTGGCAGTGGGTTGTTGTTGTTGTTGCCTTGGTTCTGAACTAATAGCTGCATCAGGGTATTCTGCTGCTGGATCAACTGAGTGAGCTCCAGTGGAAAGGTAAATCCGGGGTCACGTCTCGGAGGCATCTAATGGTTTAGAGAGAAGAGAATAGAAGAGAATGAGGTCTAGTGAGAAAACACTACCCATATGCACATGAGACAACCACAATCATATCACTCAATCAATCAAGCAAGGCATACAATCAGTCTAGAACTATCGTTACAAAGTGCTTGGACTATACTATTTACATGGTAGACTACTACTACTCCTTTGGTGGTCAACTAGAAATATTGATCGGTTGAAGACTCCATGACATCTGCTCTAGCTTCATCAACATAGTCATCATCGCTATCATCGGGGTCCGAATCGGTGTCGTCGATGATGATGTAGTCCTCCGGACGAATCTCCTTGGGTTCTGCGTCTTCTCCTCCTGGTGCGGGGTCTCCCATAAATACTCCTAGCTTCCTTTCCAGATCATCATTCCTTTCCACTAGTACGATGATTTCCTCCTCATAATCTTCACGAGTAGACTTGAGTTCCTCTTCAAGCTCCGTGATCCTAGTTATTGCCTTTTTCAGATCTATCATTCCTGCGCACATCTGGTTCTCCTGGCGGCGAATATGCTAGTTTAACTCCTAGATGAAAGCTGCAATGTCTCTATCCTTCCTGGTGCTAATCATCTCCCATTTCTCATCTCGACGCCCACAAATATGGTAGATAGTATCTGAGGGACTCCCGGATTAGGGGGTCTCCGGACAGCCGGACTATATCCTTTGGCCAGACTGTTGGACTATGAAGATACAAGATTAAAACTTCGTCTCGTTTCCGAATGGGACTTTTACTTAGAGTAGAAGGCAAGCTAGGCAATACGGATATGTATATCTCCTCCTTTGTAACCGACCTTGTGTAAACCCTAGCCCCCTCCGGTGTCTATATAAACTGGAGGGTTTTAGTCCATAGGACAACAACAATCATACCATAGGCTAGCTTCTAGGGTTTAGCCTCTCTGATCTCATGGTAGATCAACTCTTGTAATACTCATATCATCAAGAATAATCAAGCAGGACGTAGGGTTTTACCTCCATCAAGAGGGCCCGAACCTGGGTAAACATTGTGTCCCCTGCCTCCTATTACCATCCGCCTAAGACGCACAGTTCGGAACCCCCTACCCGAGATCCGCTGGTTTTGACACCGACATTGGTGCTTTCAAGGGTTCCACTGTGCCGTCGCCGTAAGGAAGGATGCCTCATCTTGTTGTTAAAAACAACATTACCGTTGGGGGAGCCCTAGCTGTCGGCCAAACTCTCCGGCTAGGCAGTTTCATCATGACCGCTCGTTCGGCTGCTGCACCGATGATGACTTCTCGGGTCATCGAAAACAGCCTCCACGTTGGCTCGGAATTCGCCGAGCAGATGGATCCAATGGAGCTCTCTTCCCTAAATGAGCTCTTGGATCACATCGCCGCCTTGGGAATCACTACGGACTATGATTGGATTGGGCTTAAACCCGATCAAAGGGATATTAACTCTCCACCGGTCACCCATCATATTGCGGTGGTGGAGGAACAATGCAGCGATTCTTCCTATATCTTGAGGACTAACTATCTCTGGATTCCTGAGCTCTCCGAGCCGGATACCCATTTACGGGAGGACATCACCCAAGCCCTGAACCTAGAGTCAGGCAGTGGGCCAGACTTATCGGGCAACATCCCGGAATTCGAACTTCCAAGATTGGAAACTCCTCGGCCCCTGGGTCTCAAACCGGGTAAGGGTTCGGACTCAAATCCACCCACCCACCCAGACATAAATGATCTTTCCCACATCAGGCAAGAGCCCCATGAAACAGTACATCATTATTGGGCCAGATTCCTCCTTGTGATGAACAAGGTTAAGGACTGTCGCGAGGAAGACGCAGTCTCATTTTTCTGCAATAATTGCACGGACAAGGGAATCCTTAACGCCTTAAGTCAACATGACATATCACGCTTCGCTGACTTGGCGTCCATAGTACGAAAGTACTGTGCGATGGAAAGTGCCTGGAAAACCGAAACGAAATTTTGGGATAATCCGACTCCGAATATACACCCAGTTCGAAGTAAAAGGGTGCACTATCATAAGACACCCGAGTTAATTACAAAGAAGCAAAAACCCTCTATAGTGCATGGACCGTATTGGAGGGATGGCTCAACGGACCCTGCAAAATTCATAGTACAGTGGATACCATACCAACACACAGCCTTAGAGCATGTTGGATACTCCGGCAGGTGGCCAAAAGCGGCAAGGATCTTCTCATCCCAGATGCCAAAGAGCACCATCCCAGGGATAACAATATGGTATTAACAGTCTTTGAGACCTTCGCATCAAATAATAGGCGCAAGCGAACACTCCGCAGCCTTGGCGAAATCTGCCACGTGGCAGCGATAAATCCATGGAGTGACACGGCTATTACCTTCAATGCCAGTGACGAACCTAAATTCCGAACAGCCCGAGCACCAGCTGCACTGGTCCTCAGTCCAATTGTGGACAACTTTCGACTCACCAAAGTACTCATGGACGGCGGCAGTGGATTAAACCTCATCTATGAGGAAACTCTTCAAAAAATGGAAATAGACTAGAACCGCATTGAGCAAAGCAGCACAACCTTCAGAGGAATCATCCCCAGTCGGGAAGCACGCTGTGCTGGGAAAATCACACTAGATGTGGTATTCGGCACGCCGGAGAACTATAGGTCCGAAGAAATTACATTCCAAGTGGCACCGTTCAGTAGAGGATACCATGCCCTTTTAGGGCGGGAGGCGTTCACGATCTTCCAAGCCATACCCCATTACGGGTACATGAAGTTCAAAATGCCCGGGCCCAACGGAATCATCACCCTCGCTAGTGATCCGGACATAGCACTCCGCGCCGAAAACAAAACAGCCGCATTAGCCCCCGAGGCTTTATCCGAAGCCCTTTCGGCCGAGGGATTAACTGCGCTATGCTCCACAGTGGATAGGGACGACGTGATACTTGACAAGAGATGCAAGTCCACCTATTTTAAACCAGTGGATGAAATAGTCAAATTCCAAGTCCACCCAATGGACCCTAAAAAAACAGCCTCCATCGGGGCATAGTTAAACCCCGCCGTGGACGCCGCACTACGAGAGTTCCTGCGCGAGAATTGGGACATATTCGCCTGGCACCCCTCAGACATGCCAGGAATCCCACGCACGCAGGCTGGCCGAGCACAGCCTTAATATTCTAAAGGGATTCAAGCTGGTCAAGCAGACTCTTCGGTGTTTCTCTGAACCTAAGAGACAAGCTATGGGAGAGGAACTAGCCAAGTTATAGGAGGCCGGATTCATTAGAGAAATAAAACACCCGGACTGGCTAGCAAACCTGGTGATGGTACCAAAGAAGGCCAAATCCTGGCGCCTATGTGTCGATTTCAAGGACCTCAACAAGGCTTGCCCAAAGGATCCCTTACCCCTCATCCGCATCGATCAAATTATCGATGCTACCACAGGACACGATTCGTTGTGTTTCCTAGACGCATACTCCGGCTACCACCAAATCAAGATGGCGGAGTCCTACCAAGCCGCAACGGCATTTATCACACCATACAACCCCTTCTGTTTCAACACAATGACTTTTGGGCTCAAAAACGCCGGCGCAACATATCAGCGCATGATTCAGACATGTCTGGAGAAACAGATCGCCAAAACAGTAGAGGCATACGTAGATGATGTGGTCGTCAAAACCAAACATGTCGACTCTCTAATAGACGACTTGAGGCTCACATTCGACAACCTCCGAACATACGACATCAAGCTCAATCTGGAAAAATGCATTTTTGGTGTACCAGCCGGAAAGCTCCTGGGTTTCATTGTCTCCAGTAGAGGAATTGAAGCAAATCTGGCCAAAGTTCGAGCTCTGTCATAGTTGGCTATCCCAACGGACCTCAAACAAATCCAGAAATTAACCGGATGTGTGGCAGCTCTAAGCCGCTTTATCTCCCGCTTAGGAGAAAAGGCATTACCCCTTTATCACCTCCTTCGGCGCACCGAACACTTCGAGTGGACAGACACTGCCATAGCCGGATTGGAAGAAATAAAAGCCATACTGGCAACCAACCCAATCCTGGCCGCGCCAAACATCGGCGAGCCAATGCTGTTGTACATTGCGGCAACTCATCAGGTTGTAAGCGCAGTGCTCGTTGTCGAACGAGAAATGGACGGACATAAATTCACCCTTCAAAAGCCAGTATATTATGTATCCACTGTCCTCACTCCATGCAAATCACGATACCCAAATTATCAAAAGATAGCCTGTGCGGTATTCATGGCATCCTGGAAGCTGCGACACTACTTTCAAGAGTGTTCAATTACAGTAGCCTCGGAAGTGCCACTTAATGATATTATAAACAACCGCGACGCCACGGGCCGGATTGCCAAATGGGCCATTGAGCTCCTCCCATTCGACATAACATACAAACCCCGGCGAGCCATTAAATCGCAAGTATTGGCCGACTTTGTCGCCGAATGGACGGAAGCCGAACTCCCTAAAGAGTACGGTGCATACTCCAATTGGATCATGCACTTTGGTGGCTCCAAAATGCTGGCTGGTCTGGGGGCTGGCGTCGTCCTGACGTCCCCAACCGGGGATACAGTTCAATACGTACTACAGACACTCTATACAGACTCCAACAATGCAGCCGAATACGAAGCCCTGTTACATGGTCTCCGGATGGCAGTTTCCATGGGCATTCAACGCCTGGAGGTGCGTGGGGTTTCGAACCTCGCAATATCCCAAATAAATGGAGACTTTGATGCCAAGGATCCGAAGATGGCGGCCTATCGCAACGCCGTCCTAAAGATGTCAGCTCGGTTCGAGGGGCTCGAATTTCACCATGTGGCTCGGGAAAACAATCAGGCGGCAGATATCCTCGCCCATATCGGCGCAAAATGTGATGCGCCCCCCCAACATCTTTTTGGAGAGGTTGTTTAAGCCATCCATGGTATGGGAAGGGGACACCGGTAAGAATAGTGCGGACCCGGCCAAAATGCCCGATACCGAACACTCTGATATAATCGGAGGCTCTGCCACCGAAATAACACCTTCAGCCCACGTAATAATGGCCATCATCGCCCCGTGGACAGAACCATTCCTGGCCTACCTAACTAGGCAGGAACTTCCCGAGGACCAAAATGAGGCACGCTGCATAGTGCGGCGATCTAAAGCCTACAGGGTCCATGAGGGAGAGCTGTATAAAAAGAGCACTACCAGAGTCCTTCAAAGGTGCATCTCCGAAGAGGAAGGGCAGATGCTTTTGGCAGAAATTCACGCCGGACTCAGTGGCCACCACGCTGCAGCCCGGGCCCTTGTAAGCAAGGCCTTCCGTACAGGTTTTTATTGGCCGACGGCCCAGCAGACACACAGGACTTGGTCCAGAGCTGCGTCGGTTGCCAGCTTTTTGCAAACCAAAGCCACATGTCACCCACCGCCCTCCAAACAATCCCCATTACCTGGCCCTTCGTGGTCTGGGGGCTTGACATGGTTGGACCCCTTAAAGGGGGAACCCATAAGAAAAAATACTTAGTGGTCATGGTGGATAAATTCACCAAATGGATAGAAGCCAAACCTGTTAAAACGGCCGAATCCAGGCCGGTGATAGACTTCATATCCGGGGTCGTACACCGTTATGGCGTCCCCCACAGCATCATCACCGACAATGGCACGAACTTCATGGCTGACGAGGTAAAACTCTGGTGCAGCAACATGGGCATCAAGCTCGATTATGCTTCTGTCTATCACCCACAAACCAATGGGCAAGTTGAGCGAGCAAATGGTCTTATCATGAGCGGCATCAAACCCAGATTAGTGTGGTCCTTAAAGGAGTCTAACACGCACTGGGTAGAGGAGCTTGACTCCGTACTCTGGGGTCTGCGGACCATGCCGAATCGTACTACCGGATACACACCCTTCTTTATGGTGTACGACGCAGAGGCGGTTCTGCCCTGCAACATAATTCATGACTCACCTCGAGTGCGCATGTATGAAGAAAGAGAAGCCGAGCTTGATCGGCAGGACAGTCTGGACACCCTGGAGGAGGAGCACGACGTGGCAAACGCCCGTTCCGCATTCTATCAACAACAGGCTCGCATATACCAAAGCAGAGAAGTACGGGCCAAAACTTATAATGTTGGCAAGTTAGTTCTACGCCTGCCAGAGAAGAAAAAGACCAAGCTCGAGCCCAAATGGGAAGGTCCCTTCATTATTGACCAAGTTCTGACCGGTGGAGCGTATCGTCTGCGGGATGCATCGAATAATCGACTTGAGCCGAACCCATGGAACGCAGCCAGGCTCCGAAGATTCTACGCCTAGTGCCGAACCCTATGTTCGTCTCCTTCCTCTATCCATTTTTTGCATATACATTATCTGTCTTTTTTCTCTTTCTTTCTTTTATTCTTTCTCAAGGCCTCCAAGGGCCAACTTGTGCCTTGCTTGCACACTATTGACACGCTAACCGCGCTCATTATACCTGGGGGCTTCTTACACAGAAGCTTAATTATTCATCTGGGCTTCATGCCCCGCACATGTGTTATTATTCCGCATGTACCTTTTCTTCGCCATTATATGCATCGATATGACTTAAGTTTTGGCCAAGCTGGGTTGCCTGGCTCTTGTATTTATGCCCTATGTTCCCGTTAATTCGGCTAGGGCATAAGGGGAGCACCTCTGCGATTGTTACTGCCGGGTCAGCCGGATGTGTACCTCAAACTGGGTGAAGCCGAAAGCCAGCGTTCTTAAGGGAATATTCGGTCGGTGAACAAAAGATGATTTTTATTTATTTTCCATATGTGCCCCCAGATGTTTTTGCCTGCGTTTCCTCTCGCAGTCCGGACATGCACTTTAGGGCATGCATACCCAGGGAAAGGAACCCTTAACGGAACTATTCTCCCTGGAAGATGTTTCTTACTACCCATGTAATATAACATAACTAGTTGGGTACTTGTCTGTTCAAGCACTAATGACCCCTACGCCTAGTTTCCACGCATACCCCGATTCTTATATAACTGAGCGGGTATTCGGATACACTCCGGACTATTGGGTCCCGAGGTTGAAGCGAAAAGGTCCGCCATGACAAATGATTTACAATCCGGCTAGAAGGCATTATACATGTCACTTTAATTACATAGTCATGTAGACTGACTAAATTCCTCCTTTATACCATCCAACAGGCTGTCTAGTTTACAATCCTGTTGGGAGTACTTTGCGGCTAATTCTACTTGCCCATACACTAAGCTAACGGGGATCTCTTTCCCATCGGGCCCCACAAGTCCAACCTCGGCCATGTGGTTTGGGTCAGCCTTGGTATACCGCATCTTCACCATGGCCCAGGCTTCCCTGGCACCTTGACGGCGGGCCGATATCTTCCATAATCGGAAGCGCCGCCGTGCTCCCTTGAGCTTCTCCGCAAGCTCTCCAATGCCCGCGGGCAGGGAGACAGATGGCCACAAGGCCTGGGCAATACCTTGCATCACCTGCCGAACTTGTTCGTGTAGTTGTGAGAGCTCGGGTAGAAGATCACCCGCAGACCTAGGCATCTCCTCCGCGGGACGACCCGTCATCATACCTGCAGACATAACTCTGTTAGCCGGCTTCTCCGCCGCACCCTTTTAAGGGTTCGTTCAAGCACTTATTGAAAATGCCGCGTCGAAGCCGCTTATTCTCCTTCTCGGAGTCCGCAAGCTAAGCTCGAACATCTTTCAATTCTACGCTCAGCTTGGTATTGGCGTCTTGGAGATTGTTTTTCTCCCGCCTGACCTTTGTCAGCACGTGTTCGCCAGCCTTTAGCTGTCGTACGACATGCTGGTCCTCCGGATTCTCTCCAGAGTCATCTGCAATATCTATTGTTAGATCTGCAGCCATGCCGCACGCTATATGGTACCTATCATTCTTTGAAACAAATGTTACTAGTTGGGGACTTTTTAGGTTCCTTCAATGCGGCAACGGCGGCCCGAAGTTGGGTCTTGCATTCCTCCAGCTCCTGTGACAGTCGAGTATTCTTCTCTGTAAGAACCTGCACAATAAATGATCCTTAAATCAGTTGTGCCAACTGTTTCAAGTCTCAGGGGCTACTGATACATATAATCGTCAGATTTGCTTACCCGTACATCCCTTACATACTGGTCCGTGGCTTTGGCTAGACCATTTTGAACAACACGGAGGTACGCGTCTCCAGAATTGAAGGCATCAATTGCCTCTGGTGAGAAGCAAGCGTCACGGAGTACGGCCCAGCAACGCCTATGATTCATGGCACTCTCCACTTCTGAATTTGTAGCGGACAGTCTATCCGCATCCTCTGTAGGAGGAGTATCCGGCGTCTGCCCCATGTCGGCTTCCGCCTCTATGTCCGGCCCTGGAGCCCGACTGGTGGAAGCATGATGGGCAGCCTCGCCGGACATATTCCGTCGAGCGTTTTTTCTATTAAAGAAACATGGACATCGTTACATTTCGAGAAAGACGACAACCACGGAGTGGGGTTTTTTGTCATACCTCTGCGCCGAAGTCTCCGCCCTGACCGCCTTCCTTTTTGGCCTACCCGGCCTCGGTGCCTCTTGTTGGCGAGTTGCTGCGGGTTCGGCACGGCGTCCCGAATGCCTTCCCTATAAAACACCATATGTATATGGTAGGTGAAGTGTCTAAAAGGGGATCCTAGTTTTTGGAGTTGGGATTTTGTTTTTTCTTACGTGCGATGCAGGGAGCAGTCCGGGATTGTCGGCCGTAATGGCCACCATGGTGTCATCACAGCTTAATTGATAGAACTGCCGGTCTATCAGCTCCACAAATATGTCCGGATCTTCTTCGAGTCCGGGACCGAGGGCCCAGTCAGGGTCCTCTGGTTGTGGAGATGGGCTGTTGACCTCCCTTATGGCTTTTCGCAGTTCCTGCCGTAAAATGGCAAGGTGAGTACCAACGACAAAGAATGGGGGAAGAATGGGAGTAAGGAGATATAACTCACCCAGCTTGGAGGGTTGTACATGGAGAATCCATCCCGTGGCTTGATGCGGATGAACTCCTCTTCCTCTCCCTTGAACAACTTGGACAGAATTTTTGCTAAAGCAGCAGCGGTGTCCGGTCCCTTATGCCCGCAACAGGTGGCATCATCTTCCCCGTTAAAACACCACAGGGGGTGCCCTCGATATTGAAGTGGCTGCACTCCCCGCATTATGCATATTGACATAACCTCGATTACTGTCAATCCTGATTGAGCCAGCGCTTTAATCCGGTTCATCAGGTAAAGGACTTATCCGTTGTCTTCCTCCTGGGGGTTCAGTGGGCGCCAGCTTCGGCGTTTCTTCAGAGGAGTATTGTTGAACTCAGGAAGACCCCACCGAACAGGGTCCGGAAGGGGGACGTCCTCCATATAAAACCAGTCTGAAGGCCAGTCCTCGGACGTCTTCTTCGGAGTACCGGACAGGTATCCGGTTTCGGTGATGCGCCATATTTTGGCTCCGCCTACTTGATAAAGTGACCCCTTCTATGTGTGGGGGACGAGGCAAAATAATCATTTCCACAGCTCAAAATGAGCCTCGCAGCCCAGGAATAACTCGCAGAGGGCAACGTAGCCAGCGATGTGTAATATGGAAGCAGGGGTGAAATTATGCAGTTGGAGGCCGTAAAACTCCAGGAGCCCGCGGAGGAACGGATGAATTGGAAATCCGAGTCCCCTTGACAAGTATGGAACAAGGCATACCCACTCCCCCGTAGAGGGGCCGGGGAAGCTCTCCGCTTGCTCCCCGCCAGTGTAGGTGGCGAGCCCGGCTCGGACGGGAACCATATACGCTGGAGGGAGAAATCCCTGAGTCTGCAGTTCGACTAATCGACTATGTGAGATAGAACACCTCTCCCAATCACCGGGCTTAGGTCTACGGGGGCAAGAGGACGAGCTGCGGTGGTCGGCCATGGTTGAGTGGATTTTTCCGAAGCGCGCTCCGATGGATTCTCGCTGTGGGAGGATGGTGGATTGGATCTAAGAATCCCCATCCCTTTAATAGACAATTTATTTATCTCGCTAGGGGGGCGAATGTAAAAACGCCCTGGCTCCTCGTATTCATTCGACACGCGGAAGATAGCCCTTATTGGGCGCAGAAGCCAAGAAGTCCAACATTTATGGTGTCGGACACTACTTGACAAACATTCAAAATTTGGAGAAGAACCCGCCTTGCAATGCCGAAGACAATACTGCGTGTCGGACTTGACGTCATTGAAGCCTGGTTCGGGGGCTACTGAGGGAGTCTTGGATTAGGGGGTCTCCGGACAACTGGACTATATCCTTTGGCCGGACAGTTGGACTATGAAGATACAAGATTGAAGACTTCGTCTCGTGTCCGGATGGGACTTTTACTTGGCGTAGAAGGCAAGCTAGGCAATACGGATATGTATATCTCCTCCGTTGTAATGGACCTTGTGTAAACCCTAGCCCCCTCCGATGTCTATATAAACCGGAGGGCTTTAGTCCGTAGGATAACAACAATCATACCATAGGCTAGCTTCTAGGGTTTAGCCTCTCTGATCTCGTGGTAGATCAACTCTTGTAATACTCATACCATCAAGAACAATCAAGCAGGACGTAGGGTTTTACCTCCATCAAGAGGGCCCGAACCTGGGTAAACATCGTGTCCCCTGCCTCCTGTTACCATCCGCCTAAGACGCATAGTTCGGGACCCCCTACCGGAGATCCGCCGGTTTTGACACTGACAGTATCCTTAAGCTCCTTGTGGTAAACTTCTCCAATGCGTTCCATGGTGATGTGAGCTGCCATGCTCTTTCCTAGACTCCATGTTGGTGCATCATAGGAAAACTCTATGAGTTTGGTGACTGGCGGGAATGTCCTTCCTGGAACTTGAACTTGAATCATCCATCGCTCCTCTTCTGGTAAGGTGGCATTGTAAGTCCTGGTGAAGCTTGGTATTCCATTGTTTAAGTACCTAGTGACTTCCTTCAAATGTCTTCTAGAGGGGGCGTCTTCAGCCAGTTGTGCAAACATGTTCCTTGCGTCCGCCATCCTAAAGATGTAAAAAGGGAGAGGAGTTATAAATGAGAAGAGAGTAGTGATCTAGGGCTTTAGCTTAGTGGTCGTGTCCTACAGTCAGCATGTGCTCTGATACCATCTTTGTAGCGACCAGACCTCAAACAGTCCGATCTCTGTGTATAAGTGTCATCCCTGGATCGATAATGCTAACACACACACAGAGTACTTGAAGGATTTATAACAGAGTGGCAATCACACACTTATTACATTGAATGTCTCAAAAGAGAACTTATTACAATAAATATGGCTTAAGGCCATCTAGTACGATAACAGCGGAAGGCTTGGAAGATAAAATGAGTCCATAAACTCCAACGGCATCACTGAGTGAAAGACCACGACCTAAGGCTCCTTACTCATCGTCTGAAAAGTCTGCAACATGATACGTTGCAACCCGAAAACGGGTCAGCACATAGAATATGCTGGCAAGGTAACACAAGAGAGTAATGAACAATGTAAAGCTATCACTATATGCATATATGGCTGGTGGAGGCTTTATGGTTAATAGGTTTTGCGAAAAGCCAATTTTTCCCTACTGTAAAGGAAAAAAATTTATTTAACTATCATGGTAGTTGTTAAACATTGAGAAGGTTCACCCAACTCAATCCCAATTAAAAATAATCATCATTGAAACCCAATCAAATTAAATTAAGAGTGATGAGATCCACATGATAATCCAAGAACTACATACTCAAGATGTCCATAACCGGGGACACGGCTAACCATGATTAGTTTGTACACTCTGCAGAGGTTTGTGCACTTTTCCCCACAAGACTCGATCTCCTCAGTTGAATTTCTCGCACTACAAGGTGTTTTAGAAACGGATGACCGAGACACAGTCTTTCAGAAGTGTTTGCACCTTACGATGGGTAGACCGGTACACCTACAATCCCCTACATCTGCTAGTCTACCACTATAAGAGTTCACATGACTTAATCAACTATGCCAGAGCCCATAATGGCATGTGGCTGCACACGGAAGTTTCCAGCATGAATAATCTTATGATCCCTTTGAGCCTGGGTGGCGGTCCATAGGAAAATCACACGGTACCCCGGGATTTCCAAAAATACAGGCAATCACTAGGTTCCCCAGGTGCCTCAATCCACCCAGATGTGTATTAAAGTTGCTACCTTAAGTTAACTATTAATTAACAACACTCACAACTGTCATGAAAACACTCAAACCCAATCCACGTCTACAAGCATAGCATAGCAATATAAGCAACGTAGAAGTAACTCCCAGGGTTTGATAATAAACAGGTGAATAGGTACTACCTCATCTACTTCCCAAACCCAACAATTTATTTCAGATCCTAACCATGCAATGTTTGAGGGTTGATCTAATGCAATGAAAACTAGGTAGTAAGAGGTATGATCAAAGTGTTACCTGCCTTGCTGATGATCCGCGAAACCTAGAGACTCTATGTAGCACGCTTCGCACTCCGGGTACTCTATCGCAATCAAACAAGCATACAATAAGCAATCAAGCAAAAGCATAGGTAAAACTCAAATAAGAGATCTAACGATAAAGTTTAACTTAAGAACTCCGGTTGGCAAAAAGAATCAAATCAAACGAAGCAACAAAACTCAAACGGCGAGAGAAACAAGCTTCATTTACTAATCTGGACCTAGGTCAAATTTTACCGTAGTAAAAACTTATTTAAGTTAGTGAAACAGAAAGAGGGTTTCGAGACGAAACTCTAGGTGCTTGAATCGCCTAATTCCGATAAACGAGCGAAAAGTTATACTAAAAAGAAAATCAGACCAGGAATCGCAATTGAAAATAATCACGGAAAATCCGAGAAAAAGAGAAACTGACGAACAGGCTAATGAACGAACGTTCGTTGTCTGTGGCTAAAGGTGAAAACCATTCATAAAACCGAACGTAAAAGCGAGCGTTCGCTAAATAACTAAACCGAAGAAAAAAAACCCGAACCAGATCTAGAAAAAAAACGAATCTAGGGTTTATGAAATAAAACCGATCGTTTTAAAAAAAATTGGCGGCTACCTCGTACTCCAGCGGGATCCGGCGAGTCGGCGGCAGCGGGGCTCCGGCGGGGCGGCGGCGACGGCGGCGAGGCGACACGAGTGGCGGGGCGGCGGCGCGGGCGACGGCGAGCTCCGGCACGGGCGGTGCGGGGCACGACGGCGGCGAGGCTCCGGCTAGGGTTAGGGTTTCAGGTGGCGGGGCGGGTTGAACGGGCCTCGGGCGGCGGCTTTTAAAGGCCGGCCCGAGAAGTCCTGGCCGAATACGGCCCTAAGTCGGTCGATTCTTTTTTTTAATAAATTTAAAGTGCAGAAAAAGAAAGAAAAGAAATACTAAACAGACTCCAAAAATCCCGAAATAAATTTTGCCCGTCCTCTAAAAGTAAGTCGGACAAGGTGAACATTTATTTGGGCCTAAAATACAATTTTGAAAAACGCACTTTTTTCCTAATTCAAATAAAATAGCGACAAAACTCTTTATAAAAATCTTATTTTATTTTAATATTAAATCTCTGATATTTCTTTATTTTGAAGAAGTCATTTTATCCTCTCTCTTTTATTTTTTTTTGTAAAAGAAATAGTTCAGAGAAAAATAATTAAAATCAAACGATCCTCTTTTCATAATTCAAGAAAATCTCAAATATGAAAATAGCGAAATCCCCAACTCTCTCCGTAGGTCCTTGAGTTGCGTGGAATTTCTAGGATCAACCAAAATGCAATAAAATATGATATGCAAGGTGCTCTAATGTATAACATTCCAAATTGAAAATTTGGGATGTTACAACAATGGAGCGAGCAACTGACTTATTGGAAATAATACATACTGATGTATGCGGTCCGATGAGTGTTGATGCTCGCGGCGGGTATCGTTATTTTCTGACCTTCACAGATGATTTAAGCAGATATGGTTATATCTACTAGATGAAACAAAAGTCTGAAACATTTCAAAAGTTCAAAGAATTTCAAAGTTAAGTGGAAAATCATTGTAACAAGAAAATAAAGTTTCTACCATCTGATCGTGGAGGAGAATATTTGAGTTACGAGTTTGGTCTTTATTTGAAACAATGCGGAATAGTTTCGCAACTCACGCCACCCGGAACACCACATCGTAATGGTGTGTCTGAACGTCGTAATCGTACTTTATTAGATATGGTGCGATCTATGATGTGTCTTACTGATTTACCGCTATCATTTTGGGGTTATGCTTTAGAGACTGCTGCATTCACGTTAAATAGGGCACCATCTTAATCCGTTGAGACGACACCATATGAACTGTGGTTTGGCAAGAAACCCAAGTTGTCGTTTCTTAAAGTTTGGGGTTGCGATGCTTATGTGAAAAAGCTTCAACCTGATAAGCTGGAACCCAAATCAGAGAAATGTGTCTTCAGAGGATACCCAAAGGAGACTGTTGGGTACACCTTATATCACAGGTCTGAAGACAAGATATTCGTTGCTAGGAATGGATCCTTTCTAGAGAAGGAGTTTCTCTCGAAAGAAGTGAGTGGGAGGAAAGTAGAATTTGATGAGGTAACTGTACCTGCTCCCTTATTGGAAGTAGTTCATCACAAAAATTAGTTCCAATGATTCCTACACCAAACAGTGAGGAAGCTAATGATGATGATCATGAAACTTCTGATCAAGTTACTACCGAACCTCGTAGGTCAACCAGAGTAAGATCCGCACCAGAGTGGTACGGTAATCCTATTCTGGAGGTCATGTTACTTGACCATGACGAACCTACGAACTATGAGGAAGCGATGATGAGCCCAGATTCCGCAAAATGGCTTGAGGCCATGAAATCTGAGATGGGATCCATGTATGAGAACAAAGTGTGGACTTTGGTTGACTTGCCCGATGATCGGCAAGCCATAGAGAATAAATGGATATTCAAGAAGAAAACTGATGCGAACGGTAATATTATTGTCTACAAAGCTCGACTTGTTGCGAAAGGTTTTCGACAAGTTCAAGGAGTTGACTACGATGAGACCTTCTAACCCGTAGCGATGCTTAAGTCCATCCGAATTATGTTAGCAATTGCCGCATTTTATGATTATGAAATTTGTCAAATGGATGTCAAAACTGCATTCCTTAATGGATATCTTAAAGAAGAGTTGTATATGATACAACCATAAGGTTTTGTCGATCCAAAAAGTGCTAACAAAGTATGCAAGCTCCAGCGATCCATTTATGGACTGGTGCAAGCCTCTCGGAGTTGGAATATACGCTTTGATAGAGTGATCAAAGCAAATGGTTTTATACAGATTTTTGGAGAAGCCTGTATTTACAAGAAAGTTAGTGGCAGCTCTGTAGCATTTCTAATATTATATGTGGATGACATATTGTTGATCGGAAATGACACTAGATTTTCTGAATAGCATAAAAGGATAGTTGAATAAGAATTTTTCAATGAAAGACCTCGGTGAAGTTGCTTATATATTGGGCATCAAGATCTATAGAGATAGATCAAGGCGCTTAGTTGGACTTTCACAAAGCACATACCTTGATAAAGTTTTGAAGAGGTTCAAAATGGATCAAGCAAAGAAAGGGTTCTTGCCTGTGTTACAAGGTGTGAAGAGTCAGACTCAATGCCCAACCACTACTGAAGATAGAGAGAAAATGAAAGTCATTCCCTATGCTTCAGCCATAGGTTCTATCATGTATGCAATGTTGTGTACCAGACCTGATGTGTGCCTTGCTATTAGTTTAGCAGGGAGGTACCAAACTAATCCAGAAGTGGATCATTGGACAGCGGTCAAGAACATCCTAAAATACCTGAAAAGGACTAAGGATATGTTTCTCATTTATGGAGGTGACAAAGAGCTCGTCGTAAATGGTTACGTTGATGCAAGCTTTGACACTGATCCGGATGACTCTAAGTCACAAACCGGATACGTATTTTTATTGAATGGCGGAGCTATCAGTTGGTGCAGTTCCAAGCAGAGCGTCATGGCGGGATCTACGTGTGAAGCGGAGTACATAGCTGCTTCGGAAGCAGCAAATGAAGGAGTCTGGATGAAGGAGTTCATATCCGATCTAGGTGTCATACTTAGTGCATCGGGTCCAATGAAAATCTTTTGTGACAATACTGGTGCAATTGCCTTGGCCAAGGTATCCAGATTTCACAAGAGAACCAAGCACATCAAAAGACGCTTCAATTCCATCCGTGATCAAGTCAAGGAGGGAGACATAGAGATTTGGAAGATACATACAGATCTGAATGTTGCAGACCCGTTGACTAAGCCTCTCTCACGAGAAAAACATGATCAGCACCAAGACTCCATGGGTGTTAGAATCATTACAATGTAATCTAGATTATTGACTCTAGTGCAAGTGGGAGACTGAAGGAAATATGCCCTAGAGGCAATTATAAAGTTGTTATTTATATTTCCTTATATCATGATAAATGTTTATTATTCATGCTAGAATTGTATTAACCGGAAACTTAGTACATGTGTGAATATATAGACAAACAGAGTGTCACTAGTATGCCTCTACTTGACAAGCTCGTTAATCAAAGATGTTTAAGTTTCCTAGCCATGGACAAGAGTTGTCATTTGATGAACGGGATCACATCATTAGAGAATGATGTGATTGACTTGACCCATCCGTTAGCTTAGCACTATGATCGTTTAGTTTATTTCTATTGCTTTCATAACTTATACATGTTTTTACGACTATGGGATTATGCAACTCCCGAATACCGGAGGAACACTTAGTGTGCTATCAAACGTCACAACGTAACTAGGTGATTATAAAGATGCTCTACAGGTGTCTCCGATGGTGTTTGTTGAGTTGCCATAGACCGAGATTAGGATTTTTCACTTCGATTGTCAGAGAGTTATCTCTGGGCCCTCTCGGTAATGCACATCACTATAAGCCTTGCAAGCAATGTGAGTAATGAGTTACTTACGGGATGATGCATTACGGAACGAGTAAAGAGACTTGCCAGTAACGAGATTGAACTAGGTATGATGATACCGACGATCGAATCTCGGGCAAGCAACATACCGATGACAAAGGGAACAACATATGTTGTTATGTGGTTTGACCGATAAAGACCTTTGTAGAATATGTAGGAACCAACATGAGCATCCAGGTTTCTCTATTGGTTATTGACCAGAAGTGAGTCTCGGTCATTTCTACATAGTTCTCGAACCCGTAGGGTCCGCACGCTTAACGTTCGATGACGATCGGTATTATGAGTTTATGTGTTTTCATGTACCTAAGGCTGTTTGGAATCCCGGATGTGATCACGGACATGACAACGAGTCTCGAAATGGTCGAGACATAAAGATTGATATATTGGATGACTATATTCGGACACCGGATGAGTTCCGGGGGTCACCGGATATATATCGGAGTGCCGGAAGGATTATCGGAACCACTGGAGAAGTAATGGGCCTTATTGGGCCTAGGGGAGAGAGAATGGGGCTGCCAAGGGCTGGCCGCGCACCCTCCCATGGGCCTAGTTCGAATTAGACTAGGGGGAGGGGCGACGCTCCCTCCTTCCTTCTCTTCCCCCCTCGTTCCTTCTTCTCCTAGTAGGACTAGGAAAGGGGGAGTCCTACTCCTACTAGGAGGAGGATTCCTCCCCCCCTTGGCGCGCCTATGAGGGCCGGCCGGCCTCCCCCTCCCTCCTTTATATACGTGGGGAGGGGGCACCCTAGAACACACAAGTTGATTGTTTAGCCGTGTGCGGTGCCCCCTCCACAGAATTCCACCTCGATCATATCGTCATAGTGCTTAGGCGAAGCCCTGCGTCGGTAACTTCATGATCACCATCATCACGCCGTCGTGCTGACGAAACTCTCCCTTGGCCTCAACTGGATCAAGAGTACGAGGGACGTCACCGAGCTGAACGTGTGCAGATCGGGAGGTGCCGTGCATTCGGTACTTGATCGGTTGGATCGCGAAATGTCCGACTACATCAACCGCGTTTCATAACGCTTCTGCTTTCGGTCTACGAGGGTACGTAGACATACTCTCCCCTTCTCGTTGCTATGCATCACCTAGATGGATCTTGCATCCGCGTAAGAATTTTTTCCCCAACATTAAGGAGACACAAAATCTCAAGCTTGGGGATGCCCAAGGCATGTCTAATTAATATTTCAAGAAATCTCAAGCATCTAAGCTTGGGGATGCCCCGGTTGGCATCCCACCTTTCTTCTTCAACAATGATCGGTTAGTTTTGGTTGAACCTAAGTTTTTGCTTCTTCACATGATATGTGCTATCCTTGGCATGTCATTTTATTTTGTTTTGCTTGTTGTTTGAATAAAGTACTTAAGATCTTAAATACATAAATGAGAGAGAGTCCCCACATAGCTAAATAATTATTTGACTACTCATTGGTCTTCACTTATATCTTTTGGAGTAGTTTGTCATTTACTGACATGCTTCACTTATATCCTCCGAGTAAATGGTTGAATGAATTGAATATCATAAATCTGAATTTATATATGTTTCATATGCTTATCCCATGGGGAGTAATGGCTTCACATATAAGAAGTAGAGGTGGTAAATTTATTGAAAGTTAGCAAACATAGTATTGGCCACTTGAACAATTCATGAAAGAATATTGAAGGAAGAGAGATTTCACATATAAATATATTATCGTAGACATCTTCTATGATTGTGAGCCCCATTAATTATTTTCAAACTTGAGAAAATTAGTTGAAGTTGAACAAGGAAGACGACATAATGAGTTATGTTTGGGTTTATTCGTATATAAGTTATATTGTTATGGATCCTCCAACATGTGGTGCTTGCTATTTATAATCTTTTGCAAGCCTAAATTTCTGTAGTAAGCGGGAATACTGCTTGTGCATCCAAATTCCTTGAACCAAGTTTCTTCCATGAGTGTCCACCATATCTACCTATATGCGGTATTTACCTGCCGTTCCAAGTAAATTTGTGCCAAACTCTAAACCTTCAAATAATAATCTGGTTTGTATGCCCGAATGGCTCATGTAGCGACTAGGGGCTCTCAGTATCTTCCATTCTAGGTGGGTTATTGTAGCGACCTGATCCCAATGGACCGAAGTCTCTGTGCTTAAGTGTCATCCCCGGATCGGAATTGCTGACACGCACAATACTTGAGGATTATAACAGAGCTCAATCACACACTTATTACATCGAGAGTCTCACAAAGAGTACTTATTACAATAACTAGACCATGACGGCACGCGTTGCCGCGCCTGTCTATTTTGACAATAGAATGATAGTGATATTTCTAAATTAAAGGGTGGTACAAAGCATGAAAGTAAAATTTATATGAACTAATATATAGTTGTTGGCATACAAGTGCATTTGCATGAGCCATATATGTCCGATAAAGTGACTAAGGCCGTGGTGTGATCTAGTTTTGATTATCTAACTTCTTCTCGGGATACAAGGGCATCCTGTATTATTTCACCAAAAGACAAGTACTCCCCCCGTAAACTTTTATAAGACATTATAGATCACTAATTTAGTGATCTAAACCTTCTTATAAAAGCGTACAGAGGTAGTATTTAGCAATTTAGATTTTCCAAAAGATACTATGTACATATATCCATAAAGAGATCGAATAGACGTGTAGGATGTGAATTTTTACCAGGAAGATACCTTAATTGAACAACACCTTCTTTGTAAGAAATCTATTGCGTGAGCTGCTCGCACCCATTCTCTGCAAATAACTTTGTAAGAGAGAGCTGTGTGCATTTTCTTTGTATATGCTACGTCCTAATAATTATTTGGCTGCTACTCCCTAGTACCCAAAAAGTTGGCATGTACATTTGTCCCCAACATGTTTAATGCACAATTAGGGATAACAAGCCTCCAAGAATCCTCCAAACCAACAGACCAGAACCAGACCCGAGCACTTGTATTAAATCTAACAAAAAATGGATGAATGTGCTCGTGGGAATAATTATAATAGTTACACATGCATATATGGAAATCTCATGAACTTAATAAGGTAAAAATTTAAGATACATACTCTGGAGCCTCGAATGTTATGTGGGCAAAACAACCCATAATACATATTTGTTTAGAAATGGGTTTTGTTTAGTAAGAAGACACCCGCCAGTTCTTTTTTGACATAGACACCATTGTAAAGCCATATAGAGTGGATTATCACAAGACATGTTCGGTGATATGGTGGATGCATATATTCCCCATATATAAATAGTGATCATGATCTCAGTATTTAGGTCAGGTCAAACATGCGAAACATTAACCTATTTCGCTTCATGACACATGTGTTTAATTATCTCCACACATGATGCTACAACTACAGAGGAAAGGCAAAAAGGACTGACAAACACGCGTAATAGCAAGCATGTGCATCTGATGATGTAACTCTAATATAATAGTATAGGTGCTCTTGCTGTTCAACTTCCTATGCGTAGGAGCAAGATAATAAGAAATAATATAAACTCTTGTATGCAACAAGATGGCTTAATTAGCAATCAAGAACCGGGGAAATAAATCTTATAGGTACTTGAGGTTCTTGATATAAGCAACTGAATTTTGGATGCTCTAGCCAAGATGACTCTCTCAGATGGAAATTGGACCATAAGTTGTCTACACACTTTGTTACTCGTGGTCCTAGATGTTGTTCTGCAATAGCATGTCCAAGAACAACAGATACAATCCCTTCTGAGTTCTGATCACTATGCCTTACAATAAAACAACGTAGGGAGAACTTGGAGCATCAATACACCGATGGCAGCTCACGAAGAGTCCGCCACAGCAAAACTGGCTACCGCCGCTTCCTCATTCTTCTTTTGTGATCAGAAATTTGGCACACACTTTATTACTCGTGGTCTTGTGATCAGAAATTATGCACACACTTTGTTACTCGTGGTCCTAAAGAAACATATACACACTACAGATCTACAAGAAAAATCACCTTCATTCCCGCAAAAAAGAAAAGAAAAATCAACTTCAGACTGCCACATAGCTACTCTAGGATGTATCCCCAAGGAAACATTGCAACAGGAGACCGAGAGAGGGTATATATAGGACCAGTAGGGAGGCGAGGGAACTGCGGTGGAATACCATTAATCTTATTGGCGACCAGGGAGTAAAGCATCTTCACTGCCATAGTGCCATTAATGGGTTGTAGCAACGAAATTTTAACTTTAACACATTAATTCGAGGGAGCACTTCAATCGCCCGCCCAAGCTTCCGCGGGACGACTCCGCTCGCTCTAGTAGTAGTATCTTCTTTCTTCCTTTCCTTTTCTGCTTTAATCAAGGCAGTCCGTTCGAGCACACAAAAATAGTACGTCAGCGTCTGCGCGGACGAGGATGAGACGAAGGAACGCCTTCCTCATGCTTGTTTTCCCTACCGGGCCGGTGGAGAGAGAGAGAAGCCAATCAGGCCCAATTCAACGAGCAAAGCCCAAAAATGTTACCGGAGCAGCGGCCCACCCATTTACTGCTTCGTGGTTAATGAAGGAAGCAAGCACGAGTGCGACTTGGCACAAATCACACGGCCAAAAACGCATAGATATGAAGATCCAATGGTCAAAAATGCAAATGGCTTGAGAAGGCTAGAAAGGTGCACAATTATAATATATTTAAATATGGATGAAGGCCATATAATCAAAATAACTGCGGAAGCTTCAAAGATAAATGAGTCAATCTAACTCCAAGGCAAAACTGAGTGCATGATAACGACCTATTGCACCTTACTCTTTGTCTGAAAATTCTGCAACATGATACGTTGCAGCCGTGTAGGTCAGCTCATGGAATATGCTGGCAAGATCACACTATAGAGAAATGATGAAATAATGGCTATCACTACATGCATATTTGCCTGGTGGAGGCTCGAAGTTTAACATTTGCATAAAGCTAATTTTTCCCTACAACAAAAGGAATAGATTTTATTTAACTACCAAGTTTATGCCATTATTGAGAAGGTTTCCCCAACTCAATCCCAAGTTACCATGTAATAAAATTAATAACCCAACAAATTCATTAAGTAAAGTGATGAGATAAATCAATAATTCAAATACAAGATACTCAAGATGTCCATAACTAGGGACACGGCTAATCATGATTAGTTTGTACACTCTGCAGAGGTTTGCGCACTTTTCCCCACAAGATTTGATCTCCTCCGTTGAATTTCTCGCACTACATGATGTTTGAGAGACGGATGATCGAGACACAGTCTTTCCGAGGAGGTCCCCTTAACCGATAGATAGGCCGGTACACCTACAATCCCCTACATCTGCTAGCCTATCATGGAAAGGTTTCCCACAACTTTCTTAACTGTGCCAGAGCCCATAATGGCTTGTGGCAGCACACGGAAGCTTCTAGCATGAATAATCATATGATCCCTTTGAGCCTGGGTGGCATTCCATAGGGTGAACACACGGGTACTCCAGGATCCCCTTGGGCAAGCACTGGGTTCTCCAAGTGCCCGCAACCAATCCACCCAGATGTGTATTAAAGTAGCCACCTTAAGTTTCCCTTAGTTATTATCTCTCACAGCTTGCATGAATCTCACATACCAATCCCCCTCTACGAGCATGGCAAAGCATTATGAGCATAATGTATATTCCTGGGGTGTTTCAAGGATCATAGGTTCCTACCTCATGAACTACATAGCAATAACCACATGTTTCCAAATCCTACCCATGCAATCTTTGAGGGTTGAAACTAATGCATAAAAACTGGGTAATAAAGGGGTATGATTAAAGTATAACTTGCCTTGTACTGTTGAGTAGATTCTTCGCACTCATAATTCCTGATAGTTCTACTCGTCACACTGCGATCAATCTATCATAAGCAAGCAGTTATAACCACACATAAGCAATCACTCAAAGATCCAAAAGGATGCAAAAATATTTCAGAAAACTTCAAAAACCATCAAATAAAGCTTCTAGATAGAAACATATTTTTAAAAGTAGCAAAGTTGTGTGATTTTTATCTTAACATAAAGTACATATCAAGAGCTACGATTTGCAAAAAGAATCAATCAAATCGGAGTTATAAAACTCAAGTTATAGCCAAAACAAGTTTAAATTCAAATCTGATCTAATTCAAATTTTTAAATTTCGAAAAGTTGATTTTATATGTTCTCTGGATAGATTAGACCATGATGAAGAATTTGGCATTGGTTTCGTTGAATTTGGACCAACGAGTAAAAAGTTGTGCTAATTTGAAAACACAGGGGCTAATCAGTAAAGAAAATAATTACGGATATATCCCTAGCCGAAAATAAAAAGAAAAATCTATCGAACGAACGTCCGCTAAGAACCTAATCTAACGAATATGTTCCCTCCAGATCCTAAACGGACGAACGTCCGCTAAACAAACTAAACTAAATAACAAACCGGGTTTTTAGGAAAAAAACAGAAAACTAAAAAAACGGATCGGGTCGACGGTTTATACTTGTCCATGGCGGTTCATCGCCGGCGGGAAATCTGGCGGCGGTGGCGAACGACAGACGGCGACAGCGGTGGCTCCGACGGCGGCTTTGGTCGGCGACGGTGGCTGCGGGGCGAGGTGGCTCCAGCGCGAGTTGCGGAAGCACGGACGGCGGAGTGCGGCGGCGGTGGCGGGGTTGCAGCGGCGGCGGCTGATGAGGAGACGAGGCGGCGGGGCCTCGGCTTATAAAGGCTAGGGCGAGGTGCGGCTTGCATGGAGGAGGGGCGAGGTAGAGGCGGCGACGGGAGTCCGGGGCGGACACGGGTGGCGGGAGCGGCGGCTCGTGCTCGGTCGAGAGTCCGTCCCGAGGCCGGGGGCGAGCGGCGCGGCTGGGCTGGGCCACGGCCTGGCTGGGGCTGGGCCGGCCCAATTCGGTCCAAAACTTTTTTAAATAAAACTTTTTTCCGAAAATACAAAAAAATAGGAAAAACCTAATAAAAATATTTTCAAAAATTCCAGAAAAATTTACGCAGTCCCTCCTAATTTAATGGACTAAAGTGAACATTTTTCTGGACCTAAATGCCTAAAATAAAATAAACATTTTTAGTACTAATAAAATAAATAAACTTGCAAATAAAATCCAAATAAAAATACATTTTTATTCAAAATTAAATTTCCAATATTTCCTTGCTGTTTTGAAGAAGTCATATTATCTTCTCTCATTATTTTATTTATTTTGAAATAATTGGAAAAATAATTTCAAATAAAATCACTTTGATCCAATTTGCCAATTCTAAGAAATTCAAAAATGGATATTTGTGAAAACCTCCAACTCTCTCAATTGGTCGTTGAGTTGCTTAAGGTTTCTAGGATCAAAATTCCAAATAAAACAAATTAAAAAATGCACAAATTATGGATGCACATGAAGATCTTATGAATAACATCCAAATTGAAAATTGGGATGCTAGAAACCTACCCTCCTTAAGATGAATCTCGCCCTCGAGATTCGGGTTAGCAAGCAAAAAGGTGTGGGTGGTCTTTCCGGAGGTCTTCTTCTCGTTCCCAGGTGGCTTCCTCCTTGGTATGGTGGCTCCATTGAACTTTGCAAAACATGATAACCTTGCTGTGTGTAACTCGGTTGGCGAACTCGAGAATCTTGACGGGTCTCTCCTCGTAGGTTAGGTCACTCTCCAACTGAATTGCTTCCAGGGGAACTGTATCTGTCAGAGGAATATCGGCCATCTCTGCATGGAACTTCTTCAACTGGGAAACATGAAACACATCATGAACTCCTCACAAACCTTCGGGTAATTCCAACTTGTAGGCAACTTCACCCATACGCTCCAAAACTCGGTATGGCCCTACAAATCTTAGTGCTAACTTTCCTTTGACTCCAAATCGTTTAACTCCTCGAAGTGGTGACACACAAAGATATGCTCTGTCTCCAACTTCATAGGCTACCTCCTTGTGTTTACTATCGGCATAACTCTTCTGCCTTGATTGGGCTACCTTGAGTCTATCACGAATCAACTTAACCTTCTCCTCAAACTCTCTGATTAAATCTGGCCCAAACAATTGTCGGTCTCCAACTTCATCCCACATCAATGGTGTCCTGCACCTCCTTCAATACAAAGCTTCGAAAGGGGCCATCTTCAAACTATCTTGATAGATGTTGTTGTATGAGAACTCTGCGTAAGGCAAATTATCATCCCAACTAGATCCATAATCTGGCGCACAAGCTCTCAACATGTCCTCCAGAATCTGGTTGACTCTCTCGGTCTGCCCATCTGTCTGCGGATGAAAGGTTGTACTGAACTCTAACCTGGTACCCAAAGTCTGGTGTAACTGATTCCAAAACTTCGAGGTAAACTGTGTTCCTCTATCTAATACGATGGTCCTCGGAACTCCATGCAGACATACGATCATGGTCATATATATATCTTGGCCAACTTCACACTCGTATAAGTGGTTTTCACGGGGATAAAGTGAGCCACTTTGGTCAAGCGATCAACTACTACCTAGATGGAGTCGTATCTTGAACGTGTCCTGGGTAATCCGGTGATGAAATCCATGCCAAACTTATCCCACTTCCATTCGGGTATCGGCAAAGGCTGAAGTAATCCTGCTGGCTTCTGATGCTCTGCTTTTACTCTCTGACATACGTCACATACTGCTACATACTCGGCAATATACTTCTTCATACCGGTCCACCAGAAATGTTCCTTCAAATCCAAATACATCTTGGTGTTGCCTGGGTGAATCGAGTATGGAGAATCATGGGCCTCCTGAAGAATTAATTTCCTGATCACTGAATCATTGGGCACATAGATACAATCATCAAACCATAAAGTTTCGTGTTCATCCTCACAAAAACCTTCTAATGCATTCTTCTTCTAGCACTTGAGCACAATTATCGGAATCCTTATTCTCATGAAAGTTATTAAAAAGATGAAGCATATGAGGTATCCTCAATTCCATTTTTTTATAATATTCTTTTATAAACTAAACTAGTGATAAAACAAGAAACAAAAAGATTCGATTGCAAGATCTAAAGATATACCTTCAAGCGCTAACCTCCCCGGCAACGGCGCCAGAAAAGAGCTTGATGTCTACTACACAACCTTCTTCTTGTAGATGTTGTTGGGCCTCCAAGCGCAGAGGTTTGTAGGACAGTAGCAAATTTCCCTCAAGTGGATGACCTAAGGTTTATCAATCCGTAGGAGGCGTAGGATGAAGATGGTCTCTCTCAAACAACCCTGCAACCAAATAACAAAGAGTCTCTTGTGTCCCCAACACACCCAATACAATGGTAAATTGTATAGGTGCACTAGTTCGGCGAAGAGATGGTTATACAAGCGCAATATGGATAGTAGATAATAGTTTTTGTAATCTGAAAATATAAAAACAGCAAGGTAACTAATGATAAAAGTGAGCGTACACGGTATTGCAATGCGTTGAAACAAGGCCTAGGGTTCATACTTTCACTAGTGCAAGTTCTCTCAACAATAAAAACATAATTGGATCAGATAAATATCCCTCAAAATGCAACAAAGATTCACTCCAAAGTCACTAATAGCGGAGAACAAACAAAGAGATTATGGTAGGGTACAAAACCACCTCAAAGTTATTCTTTTCGATCAATCCGTTGGGCTATTCCTACAAGTGTCACAAACAGCCCTAGAGTTTGTAGTTAAATAACACCTTAAGACGCAAATCAACCAAAACCCTAATGTCACCTAGATACTCCAATGTCACCACAAGTATCCGTGGGTATGATTATACGATATGCATCACACCATCTCAGATTCATCTATTCAACCAACACATAGAACCTCAAAGAGTGCCCCAAAGTTTCTATCGGAGAGTCAAGACGAAAACATGTGCCAACCCCTATGCATAGATTCCCAAGGTCACGGAACCCGCAAGTTGATCACCAAAACATACATCAAGTGGATCAATAGAATACCCCATTGTCACCACGGGTATCCCACGCAAGACATACATCAAGTGTTCTCAAATCCTTAAAGACTCCATTCGATAAGATAACTTCAAAGGGAAAATTCAATCCATTACAAGCGAGTAGAGGGGGAGAAACATCATAAGATCCAACTATAATAGCAAAGCTCACGATACATCAAGATCGTATCACCTCAAGAACACGAGAGAGAGAGATCAAACACATAGCTACTGGTACATACCCTCATCCCCGAGGGAGAACTACTCCCTCCTCATCATGGAAAGCACTGGGATGATGAAGATGGCCACCGGAGAAGGATTCCCCCTCCGGCAGGGTGCCGGAACGGGTCTAGATTGGCTTTCGGTGGCTACGGAGGCTTCTGGCGGCGGAACTCCCGATCTATTGTGCTCCCCAAAGTTTTTAGGGTATATGGGTATATATGGGAGGAAGAAGTACGTCCGTGGACCTCCGGGCTGTCCACAAGGCAGGGGGCGCGCCCAGGGGGTGTGGGCGCGCCCCCCACCCTCATGGGCAGCCCGGGACTCTCCCGGTCCATCTCCGATACTCCGTGGGCTTCTTCTCGTCCAAAAATAAGTTTCGTGAAGTTTCAGGTCAATTGGACTTCGTTTGATTTTCCTTTTCTGTGATACTCTAAAATAAGGAAAAAACAGAAACTGGCACTAGGCTCTGGGTTAATAGGTTAGTCCCCAAAATAATATAAAAGTGCATAATAAAGCCCATAAACATCCAAAACAGATAATATAATAGCCTAGAAGAATGAAAACTTATAGTTACGTTGGAGACGTATCACTCGGCAATTTCCTTTTCATATCCATCACGTGTAGCCTTGAGTTCCTCTTCTAGCTCCATATTCCGGGTCGTCACCTTCTTCGTATCTATCATGTTAGCGCACATCTGGTTCTCATAACAACGAATGTGCTGGTTCAACTCATGTATGTAGGCTGCAATAGACCTATCCTTCCTGGTGTGAATCATCTCCCATTTCTCATCTCGGCGTCCACATATTTGGTAGATGGTGTCTTTAAGATCCGTGTTGTACACCTCGCCTATGCGTCCAATGGTGATGTGGGCGGCCATGCTCTTCCCTAAACTCTAGGTTGGTGCATCAAAGGAAAACTTGATGGGCTCGGTAATTCGTGCAAAAGTCCTTCCTGGAACACGAACTTAAATCGTCAAGCACTCCTCTTCTAGTAAAGTTGCGGTGAAGGTTCTGATGAAGCTTGGTATGCTGATGTTCAGGTACTTGGTGACTTCCTTCAAGTGTCGTCCGAAACAGGTGTCGTCATCCGGTTTTTTGAACTTGTTTCTTGGGTCCGACATCTATAGTGTAGAAGTAGAGAAGAGTTAGAAATGAGTAGAGAAGAGTATCTTCTGGCTTTTCCTAGTGGTCGCGTCCTACACTCAGCGTGTGCTCTGATACCATCTTGTAGTGACCCGATCCCAATGGGTCGGCGATTTATACCTGTCCACGGCGGTTCGTCGACGGAGGCAGCGAATGACAGACTGCGGGAGCGGTGGCTCCGACGGCGGCTTTGGGTGGCGGCGGGGCAAGGTGGCTCCGACGCGAGTGGCGCCGGCGCGTACAACGGAGTGTGGCGGCGGTGGCGGGGCTTGCAGCAGCGGCGACTGATGAGGAGAATAGGCGGCAGGGCCTCGGCTTATAAAGGCGAGGGGCGAGGTGCGGCTTGCATGGAGGAGGGGCGAGGAAGAGGCGGCGACGGGAGTCCAGGGCCGACACGGGTGACGGCGGCGACGGCTCGTTCTCGGTCGGGAGTCTGTCCCGAGATCAGGGGCGAGCTGCACGGCGGAGCTGGGCCGCGGCCTGGCTGGGGCTGGGCCAACCCAGTTTGGTCCGAAACTTTTTTTAAATATTTTTTTTCAGAAAGTACGAAAAAATAGGAAAAACCTAATAAAAATATTTTCAAAAATTCCATCAAAATTCACACAGTCCCTCCTAATTTAATGGACTAAAGTGAACATTTTTTTGGACCTAAATGCCTAAAATAAAATAAACACTTTAGTAGTAATAAAATAAATAAACTTGCAAATAAAATCCAGATAAAAATATATTTTTATTGAAAATCAAATTTCCAATATTTTCTTGCTGTTTTGAAGAAGTCATATTATCTTCTCTCACTATTTTATTTATTTTGAAATAATTGGAAAAATAATTTCAAATAAAATCACTTTGATCTAATTTGCCAATTTTGAAAAATTCAAAAATGGATTTTTGGGAAAACCTCCAGCTCTCGCAATTGGTCCTTGAGTTGCTTAAGGTTTCTAGGATCAAAATTCCAATTAAAACAAATTCAAAAAGGCACAATATGGATGTACATGAAGATTAATGAATAACATCCAAATAGAAAATTGGGATGTTATAGTTATTCTCACGATGAGTGTTTATTCACTTATCATTCACGAGAGAGTGGCTGTTAATTGGGATGCCCAGTCCTATGATCAAAAGATCAAAAACAAAATCGCAAATAAATTAAACAAAACTCCCCCAGGATTGTTGATAGTTGGACGGTACATGTTGTTTCGGACCAGCCGTGAATGTGATTGTTGGTGGAGGGGGAGTAGAATCTTTACCTTTCTGTTTGGTAACCGCCAATAATGTATCTAGTATGGATGATATTGGGAACTCTTGGTTGTTATGTTGACAATGAAAGCATATTGCTCAAACTTATTTTCATCTCTGTTTTAAAAGCTTCGAGCTCTGGCACCTCTGCAAATCCCTGCTTCCCTCTACGAAGGGCATGTCTTTTACTTTTATGCAAGAGTAAGTTGTATTCCTTAGCATTCCAAACTATTCTTTAGTTGGCAAGCATCATGTGGTGGGGAAAGATCTAAGCATATATGGCCATTCGAATATATTTGATCATGAATTATTATTGTTGGCAATTATCTATATGATAAATAAGTTGGGAGGCGAAACATTAAGCACATATCTTTCTCTGTGTTCGATGGATGCTATTTGTTCTAAAAGTATGCTTTGAGTGGTAGCAATAATGGAAGATGATAATCCCCAAGTGCAGGGAATCATCGTAGCAATTTCCAAATGAGGAAGTGATAAGTATGGAGTGTCGAACCCACAAGGAGCTAAAGGTAAGATCAATATCCTCTCAAGCCCTATCTGCCATTGATACGACTCTACGTACACCGAATGTTTGCTTCCAACTACAAATGAGAAATAAAACTACGTTGTGGGTATGAAGTGGATAACTTTGTATGATATCGGAGAGCTAAAATACGAAAGTAGGTGTTCTTATCATAAAGTTAGAATATATTACTAAATACTATAAATAGCGAGTGTGGAAGAATGGTGGATCGGTGTACGGAATTGTCCTAGGCCATTGTTCACAAGACTGATAGTCGTCATTGCAATTTCATATGAGGGAGAGGCATAAGCTAACATACTTTCTCTACTTGGATCATATGCACTTATAACTGGAACTCTAGCAATCATCCGCAACTACTAAAGATCATTAAGGTAAAACCCAACCATAGCATTAAAGCATCAAGTCCCCTTTATCCCATACGCAACAATCCCCTTACTCGGGTTTGTGTTTCAGTCACTCACCAACCCACTATAAGGGAATCATGAACGTATTGCAACACCCTACAGCGGGAATCCCTCACGCTTGCGTGACACGGAGGGCACTATAGGACAACACCAAAATAAAACATACAACTCGTACCAATCTAGATCATCAATCAACCCAAAGACAAAAGATATCTACTCAAAACATCATAGGATGGCAACACATCATTGGATCATAATATGTGGCATAAAGCACCATGTTCAAGTAGGGATTACAGCGGGGTGCTGGAGAGTGGACCGCGTAAAAGAGATGAGGATGGTGATGTTGATGAAGACGATCACCGCGGCGATGATTTCCCTCTTGATGGCACTCCGGTGCCACCAAGAGAGAGGAGGAGAGGTTCTCCCCCTTGGCTTCCTCCTCCATGGCATCCCCCTGGATGGGGAGAGGTTCTCCCTCTAGTCCTTGGCCTTCATGACAATAATGGCCCCTTCGGGATCCTCCTCCATGCCCTCCGGTGATGATGGCCCCCTCCGGCAGGTTGCCAGAGAGGGCCTAGATTGGTTTTCGGTGGCTACAGAGGCTTCTGGCGGTGGAACTCCCAATCTAGGTTTCTTTATGGAAGTTTTGGATTATATAAGAGGTGTTGGAGTCGGGCACAAATCAGGGGGGTTCCTGAGGCGGCCACGAGGCAGGGGGCGCGCCCAGGGGGTAGGGCGCGCTACCCCACTCTCGTGGTGGCCTCGGGACACTTCTGGCCCGCCTTTGGTACTCTGTGGGCTTCTTCTGGTCCAAAAATGATCTCCGTGAAGTTTCAGGTCAATTGGACTCCGTTTGATTTTCCTTTTCTGTGATAGTTAAAAACAAGGAAAAAACAAAAACTGGCACTGGGCTCTAGGTTAATAGGTTAGTCCCAAAAATCCTATAAAATAGCATTGATAACCCACAAGTATAGGGGATCGCAACAGCTTTCGAGGGTAGATTATTCAACCCAAATTTATTGATTCGACACAAGGGGAGCCAAAGAATATTCTCAAGTATTAGCAGCTGAGTTGTCAATTCAACCACACCTGGAAACTTAGTATCTACAGCAAAGTGTTTAGTAGCAAATTAATATGATAGTGGTGGTAGCAGCAATAAAAGTAAAGACAACAAAAGTAATGTTTTTGGTATTTTGTAGTGATTGTAACAGTAGCAGCGGAAAAGTAAATAAACGAGAACTAGTATATGGAAAACTCGTAGGCACCGGATGAGTGATGGATAATTATGCCGGATGCAGTTCATCATGTAATAGTCATAACATAGGGTGACACAGAACTAGCTCCAATTCATCAATGTAATGTAGGCATGTATTCTGTATATAGTCATACGTGCTTATGGAAAAGAACTTGCATGACATCTTTTGTCCTACCCTCCTGTGGCAGCCAGGTCCTATTGGAAACTAAGGGATATTAAGGCCTCCTTTTAATAGAGAACCGGAACAAAGCATTAGCACATAGTGAATACATGAACTCCTCAAACTATGGTCATCACCGGGAGTGGTCCCAATTATTGTCATTTCGGTGTTGCCGGATCATAACACATAGTAGGTGACTATAGACTTGCAAGATAGGATCAAGAACTCACATATATTCATGAAAACATAATAGGTTGAGATATGAAATCATGGCACTCGGGCACTAGTGACAAGCATTAAGCATAACAAAGTCATAGCAACATCAATCTCAGAACATAATGGATACTAGGGATCAAACCCTAACAAAACTAACTCGATTACATGATAAATCTCATCCAAGCCATCACCGTCCAGCAAGCCTACGATGGAATTACTCACGCACGGCGCTGAGCATCATGAAATTGGTGATGGAGGATGGTTGATGATGATGACGGCGACGAATCCCCCTCTTCGGAGCCCCGAATGGACTCCAGATCAGCCCTCCCGAGAGGTTTTAGGGCTTGGCGGCGGCTCCGTATCGTAAAACGCGATGATTTCTTCTCTCCGATTTTTTCTCTCCGAAAGCAAATATATAGAGTTGGAGTTGGCGTCGGAGGGTTTCCAAGGGGCCCACGAGGTAGGGGGCGCGCCCTAGGGGGGGAGCCCCCCACCCTCGTGAGAAGGGTGCGGGCCCCTGGTCTTCATCTTTGGTGAGGATTTTTTTATTGTTTTTCTAAGATGTTCCGTGGAGTTTCAGGTCATTCCGAGAATATTTGTTTTTTGCACATAAAACAACACCATGGCAATTCTGCTGAAAACAGCGTCAGTCCGGGTTAGTTCCATTCAAATCATACAAGTTAGAGTCCAAAACAAGGGCAAAAGTGTTTGGAAAAATAGATACGGCGAAGACGTATCAACTCCCCCAAGCTTAAACCCTTGCTTGTCCTCAAGCAATTCAGTTGACAAACTAAAAGAAAGAAAGAAAAACTTTTACAAACTCTGTTTGCTCTTGTTGTTGTAACTATGTCAAGCCAGCATTCAAGTTTTCAGCATAGATCATAACTAACCACATTTGCAATAATTCTTAGGTCTCATAATTACTCATATCAATAGCATAATTAACTAGCAAGTCATAATAATAAATCTCGGATGACAACACTTTCTCAAAACAATCATAATATGATATAACAAGATGGTATCTTGCTAGCCCTTTCTGAGACCGCAAAACATAAATGCAGAGCACCTTTAAAGATCAAGGACGGACTAGACATTGTAATTCATGGTAAAAGAGATCCAATCATAGTCATACCCAATATAAATTAACAGTGATGAATGCAAATGACAGCTGTGCTCTCCAGCTAGTGCTTTTTAATAAGAGGGTGATCACTCAACATAAAAGTAAATGGATAGGCCCTTCACAGAGGGAAGCGGGGATTTGTAGAGGTGCCAGATCTCGGTTTTGAAATAGAGATAAATTGTATTTTGAGCGGTATACTTTCATTGTCAACGTAACAACAAAGAGATGGCGATATCTTCCATGCTAAACACATTATAGGCGGTTCCCAAACAGAATGGTAAAGTTTATACTCCCCCTCCACCAACAAGCATCAATCCATGGCTTGCTCGAAACAACGAGTGCCTCCAACATACATCAGGTACCAGGGGGAGTTTTGTTTGCAATTAATTTTGATTTAGTTTGCATAAAGCATGGGACTGGGCATCCCGGTGACCAGCCATTTTCTTGTGAGTGAGGAGCGGAGTCCACTCCTCTTGAGAATAACCCGCCTAACACGGAAGATAAGGACAACCTTTGTTGATAAATGAGCTATTCGAGCATACAAAACAGAATGTTTATTTGAAGGTTTAGAGTGTGGCACATACAGATTTACTTGGAACGGCAGGTAGATACCGCATATAGGAAGGTATGGTGGACTCATCGGGAATAACTTTGGGGTTTATGGGATTGGATGCACAAGCAGTATTCCCGCTTAGTACAGGTGAAGGCTAGCAAAAGACTGGGAAGTGACCAACTAAAGAGTGACAACAGCCATGTACATGCATTAAAATTAATAAACATTGGATGCAAGCATGAGTAGGATATAATCCACCATGAACATAAATATCGTGAAGGCTATGTTGATTTGTTTCAACTAAATGCGTGAACATGTGCCAAGTCAAGTCACTTAAATCATTCAAAGGAGGATATCACCCCATCATACCACATCATAATCATCTCAATAGCATGTTGGCACACAAGGTAAACCATTATAACTCATAGCTAATCAAGCATGGCACAAGCAACTATGATCTCTAATTGTCATCGCAAACATGTTTATTCATAATAAGCTAAATCAAGAACGAGGGACTCATCATATTTACAAAAACAAAAGAGGTCGAGTTCATACCAGCTTTTCTCATCACAGTCAGTCCATCATATATCATCATAATTGCCTTTCACTTGCACGACCGGACGGTGTGAATAATAATAATTGTGTACGTGCATTGGACTAAGCTGGAATCTGCGAGCATTCAATAAACAGGAGAAGACAAGGCAATACGGGCTCTTGGTTAAATCAACAATAATGCATATAAGAGCCACTTCAACAATTTAATTATGGTCTTCTCCTACTGACCCCCAACGAAAAGAAAAGATATAAAACTATTAAACAGGAAAGATCCCAACAAGCAAAAGAAGAACGTGAAGTATTTTTGGGTTTTCTTTTTAATTACTACTACTACAGCAGAAAAATAAACTACTACTAATTTTTTCGTTTTTTCTTAAGGTTTAGCAAACACACAAGAAGAAAGCAGGAAAAAGAAAATAAACTAGCATGGATATTACAGTGAAAAAGTATGAGCACCGACATCTAGCAATGAGTGTGTGTGAGCATAAATGTAATGTCGGTGAGAAATACGTACTCCCCCAAGCTTAGGCTTTTGGCCTAAGTTGGTCTATGGCCATGGCTGGCCTGGCGGATATCCATAATAATAGTTGTTGGGGTCGTACTATGATGAGGAAGAATAGTTGGGATCATACTGTGATGAAGAAGAAGACTCTGACTGCCACTGGCTGACAGTCATCTCTGGATCCCAAGAATAAACAGATTGTCGTGGAGGCTCATCTTGTGGTTCCTGTTCCGGGGCTGGTGCAGGATTCTTGTAAGCTTGGACGGCAGCCCACGTAATGAGGTAGGGTCCGACAAAATTAAACAGAGAAGGAGCAGGCAGGGTAATAGTCTCAGGATGATGTTTGTTAAAGAACAATTGATATTTAAGCTCTCCTGCCCTATTCTTAACAATAAAATCATGTGCCACCATACTTTTATGATCTAGATAAACACGGGGCAGCACCTTTTCTTCCTTCTCAGCATGCCTAATAGGTATGTTAAAATGTGCAGCTAGGCGTGTGGCATAGACGCCTCCAAAGATGGGACCCTTAGTACGGTTCATACTTAACCGTCTAGCGATAATACCGCCCATACTAAAAGTGTTATCACTGTATAAACCATGGTGCAGAATAATTATACCAGGGATACTAAGGTTTCCACTATTTCCGCGTCCAATTAAACAATGACTAGCAAATAATGCAAAGTAACGTAAAACAGGAAAATGTATGCTAGTGATTTGTGCATCGAAAACCTTTCTAGTTTCTCCTACAGTGATAGTATCAATAAACCCTGCCACATCATCATGATGTGGTTCTTCTGTCTTGCCCTCAAAAGGGATTAAACAAATCTGACAGAAATCATAAAGTGACATCTCCTTATGCTCATCATATAAATGAAACTCCAGCATAGGTGGTGAGTTCCTAGAATGAAAATGAAAGTTTTGCACAAAGGTATTTGTGAGTAAGAGATACTGATCGCATTGGTCGGGGAGGAAAGCTGTGAGGCCTGCATTATGAGCCAATTCATGGAAATCTTCATAGATACCGGCTGCTCTCAAGAAATCTTCAAAAGGCCATTCACACGCCCGAATCTCCGCGGTGCGCGGCAAATTATACTTAGGCTTTGGTGCCTTTTCCTTCGAGCTTTGGCTCGATGAGCCCCTCAAAAATCTCCTCATTATTTTTCTGAAATAATCTGAAATTTTTATTAACTTCAAATAAAAGTGAACCAACTTTAATAAAACTAATAGCAACTACTCCTACAAGTGCCTAGAGCCTATATCAAGCATTAGAACTACTTAGAACCATATAAATTTGACATGCAAGCTCAAGAACATGTTCACCTATACAACACAAGTTTGCAAAGAATAAAGCACTAGAACAAAAACTAATTGGACCAATGGAGGAGTCACATACCAACGAACAATCTCCCAAAGCAGTTTTGCGAGAGGTGCTTTGAGCAAGGAGATCGAAAATCACAGCAAAAGTGGCTGGAACTCGTGCTTGAGTTGGTTTTTTGGGTTTGTGTGAGATAGAGGAAAAAGATGGGTGCTGGGATAAGTGGAGGAGGGCCACCGTGGGCCCACGAGGCAGGGGGCGCGCCCTATAGGGGGGGCACCCACCACCCTCGTGGCCAGGTGGCAGCTCCTCCCACGGTAATTTTTGCACAGTAAATCCTCAAATATTCCTGAAAAAATCATATTAAATTGACATGGCATTCTGAGGACTTTTATTTCCGAGATATTTTTATATTGCATGGATAAGTCAGGAAACAGACAGAAAAATACTATTTTTACTTTATTTCTACTAATTAACAGAAAATATAGAGAGAGTACAGAAGTTTGTGCTTCTAATTTCATCCATCTCATGCTCATAAAAAAGAATCCACTAACAAGGTTGATCAAGTCTTGTTAACAAACTCATTTCGATAATCATGAAACCGGAGAAATTTCGAATAGCACTAAGTTACCTCAACGGGGATATGCACATCCCAAATAATAAGAATATCATATTTCTTCTTGACAGTAGGAAGAGGAAATTCATAACCTCCAAATATAATCGATGGAATTTTTCCAATAGAGTTGATACTATGAACTTGAGGTTGTTTCCTCGGAAAGTGTACCGTATGCTCATTACCATTAACATGAAAAGTGACATTGCCTTTGTTGCAATCAATAACAGCCCCTGCAGTATTAAGAAAAGGTTTTCCAAGAATAATAGGCATACTATCATCCTCGGGAATATGAAGAATAACAAAGTCCGTTAAAATAGTAATGTTTGCAACCACAACAGGCACATCCTCACAAATACCGACAGGTATAGAAGTTGATTTATCAGCCATTTGCAAAGATATTTCGGTAGGTGTCAGCTTATTCAAGTCAAGTCTACGATATAAAGAGAGAGGCATAACACTAACATCGGCTCCAAGATCACATAAAGCAATTTTAATATAATTTCTTTTAATGGAGCAAGGTATAGTAGGTACTCCGGGGTCTCCAAGTTTCTTTGGTATTCCACCCTTAAAAGTATAATTAGCAAGCATGGTGGAAACCTCAGCTTCCGGTATCTTTATTTTATTAGTAATGATATCCTTCATATATTTAGCATAAGGATTTGTTTTGAGCACATCAGTTAATCGCATACGCAAAAAGATAGGCCTAATCATTTCAGCAAATCGCTCAAAATCCTCGTCATCCTTTTTCTTGGATGGTTTCGGAGGAAAAGGCATGGGTTTCTGAACCCAAGGTTCCCTTTCTTTACCATGTTTCCGAGCAACAAAGTCTCTTTTATCAAAATGTTGATTCTTTGATTGTGGGTTATCAAGATCAACAGCAGGTTCAATTTCTACATCATTATCATTACTAGGTTGAGCATCATCATGAACATCATCATTAATATTTTTACTAGGTTCATGTTCATTACCAGATTGTGTTTCAACATCATACATAGATATATCATTTGGATTATCAGGTGGTTTAGCAATAGGTTCACTAGAAGTTTGCACAGTTCTATCATTTTTCTTCTTCTTCTTTTTAGAAGAACTAGGAACAACAATATTATTTCTCTGAGAATCTTGCTCGATTCTCTTAGGGTGGCCTTCAAGATACAAAGGTTCCTGAGTCATTCTACCAGTTCTAGTAGCCACTCTAACAGCATAATCATTTTTCTTACTATTCATTTCATCAAGCACTTCTTTTTGAGCCTTAAGTACTTGTTCTACTTGAGTGGTAACCATACAAGCATGTTTGCTAACAAGTTTAAGTTCACCTTTAATGTCAGCCATATAATCACCCAAGCGTCTAATCATATAAGCATTTTCTTTTAATTATCTACCAAAATAAGCATTGAAGTCGTCTTGCTTAAACATAAAGTTATCAAACTCATCCAAGCACTGACTAGAAATTTTAGTAGGAGGGACTTCAGCTTTATCATATCTATAGAGAGAATTTACCTTTACTACCTGTGTCGGGATATCGGGATCAGGAGGTTCTTTAGTAAATAAAGAATTAATATCATATGTTTCTTCAACAGGTGGTATATTAAGACCATGTATTTCTTCAATAGGAGGTAAATTCTTAATGTCTTCAGCTTTAATACCTTTTTCTTTCATAGATTTCTTTGCCTCTTGCATATCTTTGGGACCGAGGAATAAAACACCTCTCTTCTTCGGAGTTGGTTTGGGAATAGGCTCAGTAATTGGAGAAGGAGTTGGCTCAGGAGCTGGCTCAGGAGGTGCCCAATTATTTTCATTTGTCAACATATTATTCAATAGAATTTCAGCTCCATCCGGTGTTCTTTCCCTGAAAAGAGAACCAGCACAACTATCTAGGTAATCTCTAGAAGCATCGGTTAGTCCATTATAAAAGATATCAAGTATTTCAGGTTTCTTAAGAGGATGATCAGGCAAAGCATTAAGTAACTTGAGAAGCCTCCTCCAAGCTTGTGGGGGACTCTCTTCTTTGATTTGCACGAAGTTGTATATTTCCCTCAAGGCAACTTGTTTCTTATGAGCAGGGAAATATTTAGCAAAGAAGTAATAAATCATATCCTGGGGACTACGTACACAACCAGGATCAAGGGAATTAAACCATATCTTAGCATCACCCTTTAATGAGAACGAAAATATTTAGAGTATATAAAAGTAACGCGATCTCTCATCATTAGTGAACAGGGCAGCTATATAATTTAACTTAGTAAGATGTGCCACAACAGTTTCAGATTCATAGCCATAAAACGGATCAGATTCAACCAAAGTAATTATATCAGGATCAATAGATAATTCATAGTCCTTATCAGGAACACATATAGGTGAAGTAGCAAAAGCGGGGTCAGGTCTCATTTTATCTCTAAGTGATTCTTTGTTCCATTTAATTAATAAACTCTTAAGCTCATATCTATCTTTGCAAGGTAGAATAGCGGCAGAAGATTCCGTATCAAAAAGATAGCCCTCAGGGATAACAGGCATATTTTCATCATCACTATCATCATCGTATTTAGATTCAATAATTTCTTTTTCTCTAGCCCTAGCAATTTTTTCATCAAGAAATTCACCAAGCGACACAGTAGTATCAGGCATAGAAGCAGTTTCATCATAAGTATCATGCATAGCAGAAGTGGCATCATCAATAACATGCGACATATCAGAACGAATAGCAGAAGCAGGTGTAGGTGTCGCTAACTTACTCATAACAGAAGGTGAATCAAGTGCAGAGCTAGATGGCAGTTCCTTACCTCCCCTCGTAGTTGAGGGATAGATCTTGGTTTTTCGATCTCTCAAGTTCTTCACAGTGATAAGCAGATATAAACCTCAAGTGACTCAAAGAATAGAGCTATGCTCCCCGGCAACGGCGCCAGAAATTAGTCTTGATAACCCACAAGTATAGGGAATCGCAACAACTTTCAAGGGTAGAGTATTCAACCCAAATTTATTGATTCGACACAAGGGGAGCCAAAGAATATTCTCAAGTATTAGCAGCTAAGTTGTCAATTCAACCACACCTGGAAACTTAGTATCTGCAGGGAAGTGTTTAGTAGCAAAGTAATATGATAGTGGTGGTAGCAGCAACAAAAGTAAAGACAGCAAAAGTAATGTTTTTGGTATTTTGTAGTGATTTTAACAGTAGCAGCGGAAAAGTAAATAAACGAGAACCAGTATATGGAAAACTCGTAGGCACCGGATCAGTCATGGATAATTATGTCGGATGCGGTTCATCACGTGACATTCATAACATAGGGTGACACAGAACTAGCTCCAATTCATCAATGTAATGTAGGCATGTATTCCGTATATAGTCATACGCGCTTATGGAAAAGAACTTGCATGGCATCTTTTGTCCTACCCTCCCGTGGCAGCGGGGTCCTATTGGAAACTAAGGGATATTAAGGCCTCCTTTTAATAGAGAACCGGAACAAAGCATTAGCACATAGTGAATACATGAACTCCTCAAACTATGGTCATCACCGGGAGTGGTCCCGATTATTGTCACTTCGGGGTTGCCGGATCATAACACATATTAGGTGACTATAGACTTGCAAGATAGGATCAAGAACTCACATATATTCATGAAAACATAATAGGTTCAGATCTGAAATCGTGGCACTCGGGCCCTAGTGACAAGCATTAAGCATAGAAAAGTCATAGCAACATCAATCTCAGAACATAATGGATACTAGGGATCAAACCCTAACAAAACTAACTCGATTACATGATAAATCTCACCCAAGCCATCACCGTCCAGCAAGCCTACGATGGAATTACTCACACACTGCGGTGAGCATCATGAAATTGGTGATGGAGGATGGTTGATGATGACGACGACGATGAATCCCCCTCTCCGGAGCCCCGAACGGACTCCAGATCAGACCTCCCGAGAGGTTTTAGGGCTTGGCGGCGGCTCCGTATCGTAAAACGCGATGATTTCTTCTCTATGATTTTTTCTCTCCGAAAGAAAATATATAGAGTTGGAGTTGGTGTTGGAGGGTTTCTAGGGGGCCCCCGAGGTAGGGGGGCGCGCCCTAGGGGGGGCGCCCCCACCCTCATGAGAAGGGTGTGGGCCCCCTGGTCTTCTTCTTTGGCGAGGATTTTCTATTGTTTTTGCTAAGATGTTCCGTGGAGTTTCAGGTCATTCCAAGAATATTTGTTTTCTGCACATAAAACAACACCATGGCAATTCTGCTGAAAACAGCGTCAGTCCGGGTTAGTTCCATTCAAATCATACAAGTTAGAGTCCAAAACAAGGGCAAAAGTGTTTGGAAAAGTAGATATGACGAAGACGTATCAAGCATATAGATGCATATAAAACATCCAAGGTTTATAATATAATAGCATGAATACTTCATAAATTATATATATGTTGGAGACGTATCAGCATCCCCAAGCTTAATTCCTGCTCGTCCTCGAGTAGGTAAATGATAAAAGAAATAATTTATGAGGTGTGAATGCTAGCAATTGCATAAGTTTCATCAATGATAGTTCCAATCACCTTTTCTAGCATCATTATATATCATAACAGTAGCTCATTTTCATAAAACTTTTCATGATCAAGTAACAAGCTATTCACATGTTAAAGTATAGATCATAAACTATATTCTCAGTCATCAAACAATTGCAATTCATCTTATTTTCAGGAAGGGTCTATGTCAGAGATTTGATTTAGCAAACTCCACATACTCAACTATCATTTAGTCTTTCACAATTGCTAACACTCACGTGATATCTATGGGTTCAAAGTTTTAATCGGACACAGAGAAAGATATGGGCTTATAGATCCGCCTCCCAACCTTTTACCTCAAGGGTAATGTCAACAATAATAGTTCATGATAACTTACATCCAATTGGATATATATATCAGGATCTTTCCAACAAAATGTGCTTGCTAAAGGATAAAATGTAAAAAGGAAAGGTGAAGATCACCATGACTCTTGCATAAGGTAGAAGATAAAAGTAAAAGATAGGCCCTTCGCAGAGGGAAGCAGAGGTTATCATGCACTTTTATGGTTGGATGCACAAAATCTTAATGCAAAAGGACGTCACTTTATATTGACACTTGTGATATGGACCTTTATTATGCAGTCCGTCGCTTTTATTTCTTCCACATCACAAGATTGTATAAAGCTTATTTTCTCCACATTAATAGATCATACATATTTAGAGGGCAATTTTTATTGCATGCACCGATGACAACTTACTTGAGGGATCTTACTCAATCCATAGGTAGGTATGGTGGAATATCATGGCAAAACTAGTTTAAGGAATGTTTGGAAGCACAAGTAGTAGCTCTACTTGGTGAAAAGAATTTGTCTAGCATGAGGGGCAAAAGCAAGCTCAACATGTTGGATGATCCAAGACAATATACTTTATTTCGCATATAACAAAACATAACCCATTACGTTGTCTTCCTTGTCCGACATCAACCTTTTAGAATGTCATATTTTAATGAGTGCTCACAATTACAAAATATGTCCAAGATAGTATATTTATATGTGAAATCTCTCTTCCTTCAATATTATTTCATGAATTGTTCAAGTGACCAATTCTACGTTTGCTAACTTTCAATAAGTTTACTACCTATACTTATTCTATGTTAAGTCATTACTCCCCATTGTATAAGCATATGAAACATATATAAATTCAGATTTATGATATTCAATTCATTCAACCATTTACTCTTAGGATACATGTGAAGCACGTGACTAAATGACAAACTACTCCAAAAAAATATAAGTGAAGAACACTGAGTAGTCAAATAATTAACTAGCCATGGGAGGATTCTTTTTCATTTAATATTTAAGATCCAATGATTTTATTCAAACATCAAGTAAAATTGAAAATAGGCTCCAAGCAAGACACATATCATGTGACGAATAAAAATATAGTTCCGAGTAAGGTATACCGATAGTTTTGAAGACGAAAGAGGGGATGCCTTTCGGGGCATCCCCAAGCTTAGGCGCTTGAGTCTTCCTTTAATATTACCTTGGGGTGCCTTGGGCATCCCCAAGTTTACGGTCTTTCCACTCCTTATTCTCCTCATATCGATATCTCACCCAAAACTTGAAAACTTCAATCACACAAAACTTAACGGAACTTCGTGAGATTGGTGAGTATGATAAAGAGTAAACCATTCACTTTGGTACTGTCAAAGACAAGGTTCATAATTGTTCTCACACAATGCCTACTGTACCATATCATTTCTACAATTTATATTGATAAATATAAGTCATAGAAACTAGAAAACAAGCAGACTATGCAATGAAAACAGAATCTGTCAGAAACAGAACAGTCTGTAATGATCTAAACACTAAACATACTTCTGCTACTAAACAAATTATGAAATAAATTGGTGTACGTGAGGAATTTTTCTATTAATCTTGTGCAAAAAGAATCATAACCAAAGCACACTTCTGTAAAAAATGGCATCTAATCTCGTGAGCGCAAAGTTTCTGTTTTTTACAGCAAAATCACATTAACTTTCACCCAAGTCTTCCCAAAGGTCTTACTTGGAACTTTATTGAAACAAAAGCTATAAAACATGATTAATACAGTAGCTTAATCATGAGAACACACAAAAACAATAATGGTAAATATTGGGTTGTCTCCCGACAAGCGCTTTTCTTTAATGCCTTTTAGCTAGGCATGATTTTTTTAATGATGCTCATAAAAGATAAGAATTGAAACATAAAGAGAGAATCATGAAGAATATGACTATCATATTTAAATCTAACCCACTTCATATTCCTAGGGATTTTGTGAGCACATAATTTAGAGGAACAAGAATCAACTAGCATAGGGAGGCAAAACAAGTATAACTTCAAAACTTTAAGCACATAGAGAGGAAACTTGATATTATTGCAACTCCTACAAGCATATATTCCTCCCTCATAGTAATTTTCAGTAGCATCATGAATGAATTAAACAACATAACCATCACATAAAGTATTCTTTTCATGATCTACAAGCATAGAAATTTTTCTACTCTCCACATAAGAAAAATTCTTCTCATTCGGAATAGCGGGATCACTAGTTCCTAAAGTTGACACTCTTCCAAACCCGCTTTAGATGATAGTATTACTCATACCCCAAAGGATATAAGTGAATTTAATGGAGTATTCTACAATTAACATAGACTAACCAATACCCAAGCTCAAAAATTATAAGTGAAGCATACGAAGCATTCTATAAAACCATACTCAAAAGATTTAAGTGAAGCACAAAGAGCAATTCTATAAGATCATACTTAGAAGATATAAGTGAAGCACATGAAGTATTCTATAAATTTATGAAGTGAAATCTCATACTAGCATGTTTATTTAAATAAAAACACAAAGGACACAAATCATGTGAACAAGACAAAAACCGAGGTGTACCGGTAATTTGTTGAAGAAGAAAGATGGGATGCCAACCGGGGCATCCCCAAGCTTAGATGCTTGAGTATCCTTAGAAAATTTACTTGGGGTGCCTTGGTGATACCAAGCTTGAGCTCTTGCCTCTCTTTATTCTTCTCAGTAACTCCTCGTTCTTCGAACACTTCATCCACACAAAACTTTAACAAAAACTTTGTGAGATCCGTTAGTATAATGAAGCAAATCACTACCTTTAGGTACTGTTGTGAACTCATTCTAAATATAAATTGGTGTAATATCTACTGTATTCCAACTCATCAATGGTTCATACCCTCCGATACTACTCATAGATTCATCAAAATAAGCAAACAACACATAGAAAACAGAATCTGTCTAAAACAGGACAGTCTGTAGTAATATGGAGGTTTAGTAAACTTATGTAACTCCACAAATTATGAAATAAATTTGTAAATTTGAAAATTTTATACATAAGTAATGTGCAAAAAGTTTCAGACCCATTTGACTTTCCAGTAAAAAATGTAAAATCACGCGCTACGGCCGAAGTTTCTGTTTTTGTTCTGCACATAGTAAAGAAGCAATCTAATCATCCTAAAACCAAAGCTTGGCACATTATTTTTATAATACAATGGATATATATATAAGGGGATAATTATTTACAGATAAACTTCCATGAAAATTTATACATTGTTTCCGTGAGCATGAACACGAGTGCTCAAGGTCGACCCTCACTTCTTCAATGCATAACTTTCCAATCACTTCTCTTTTTGAAAAACTTTTTAGGTATGAGAGGCAAGTAAATTATATATATATATATATATATATATATATATATTCTTTAAAAAATTGTATGTTTCACCCACAACTAAACAGAAACAAAAAAGGAAAAACAAAATCTACTTAGTGAAAAAAGCAAACAAGCACACACGAGAATATCAACCCCACGCTATTGCTCCGTGGCAATGGCGCCAGAAAAGAGCTTGATAATCCCCAAGTGCAGGGAATCATCGTAGCAATTTCCAAAGGTGGAAGTGATAAGTATGGAGTGTCGAACCCACAAGGAGCTAAATATAAGATCAATATTCTCTCAATCCCTATCTGCCTTTGATACGACTCTACGTACACCGAACGTTTGCTTCCAACTAGAAACGAGAAATAAAACTACGTTGCGGGTATGAAGTGGATAACTTTGTATGATATCAGAGAGCTAAAATACGAAAGTAGGTGCTGTTATCATAAATTTAGAATATATTACTAAATATTATAAATAGCGAGTGTGGAATAATGGTGGATCGGTGTGCGGAATTGTCCTAGGCAATTGTTAACAAGACTGATAGTCGTCATTGCAATTTCATATGAGGGAGAGGCATAAGCTAACATAATTTCTCTACATGGATCATATGCACTTATGATTGGAACTCTAGCAAGCATCCGCAACTACTAAAGATCATTAAGGTAAAACCCAACCATAGCATTAAAGCATCAAGTCCCCTTTATACCATACGCAACAATCCCCTTACTCGGGTTTGTGTTCAAGTCACTCACCAACCCACTATAAGGGAATCATGAACGTATTGCAACACCCTAGAGTGGGAATTCCTCATGCTTGCGCGACACGGAGGGCACTATAGGACAGCACCAAAATAAAACGTACAACTCGTACCAATCTAGATCATCAATCAACCCAAAGACAAAAGATATCTACTCAAAACATCATAGGATGGCAACACATCATTGGATCATAATATGTGACATAAAGCACCATGTTCAAGTAGGGATTACAGATGGGTGCGGGAGAGTGGACCGCGTAAAAGAGATGAGGATGGTGATGTTGATGAAGACGATCACCATGACGATGATTCCCCTCTCGATGGCACTCTGGTGCCACCAAGAGAGAGGAGGATAGGTTCTCCCCCTTGTGCTTCCTCCTCCATGGCCTCCCCCTGGATGGGGAGAGGTTCTCCCTCTGGTCCTTGGCTTTCATGACGATAATGGCCCCTCCGGGATCCTCCTCCATTCCCTCTGGTGATGATGGCCCCCTCCGGCAGGGTGCCAGAGAGGGCCTAGATTGGTTTTCGGTGGCTACGAAGGCTTCTAGCGGCGGAACTCCCGATCTAGGTTTCTTTCTGGAAGTTTTGGATTATATAAGAGGTGTTGGAGTTGGGGACAAGTCAGGGGGCTTCTCGAGGCGGCCACGAGGCAGGGGGGCGTGCCTTGGGGGTAGGGCGCGCCCCCCACCCTCGTGGTGGCCTCGGGACACTTCTGGCCCACCTCCGTTACTCTGTGGGCTTCTTCTTGTCCAAAAATGATCTCCATAAAGTTTCAGGTCAATTGGATTCCGTTTGATTTTCCTCTTCCGCAATAGTTAAAAACAAGGAAAATACATAAACGGGCACTGGGCTCTAGGTTAATAGGTTAGTCCCAAAATCATATAAAATAGCATATAGATGCATATAAAACATCCAAGGTTGATAATATAATAGCATGAATACTTCATAAATTATAGATACGTTGGAGACGTATCAGAAAACTATATGATAGTTGAGTATGTGGGATTTGCTAAATCAAAGCTCTTACATAGACCTTTCCTGAAAATAAGATGAATTGCAATTGTTTGATTACTGAGAACATAGTTTGTTAGTTTTCAAGAAAGTTTATGATCTATGCTTTAACATGTGAATAGTTTGCTACTTGATCATGAGAAGCTTTATGACATGAACTGTTGTTATGATATATAATGATGCTAGAAAAAGTGATTGAAACTATCATTGATCAAACTTGTGCACTTGATAGCATCCACATCAAAAATTCTGTTTTTGTCATTTACCTACTCAAGGACGAGCAGGAATTAAGCTTGGGGATGCTTGATACGTCTCCAACGTATCTATAATTTTTGATTGTTCCATGCTATTGTATTATCCATCTTGGATGTTTTATATGCATTTATATGCTATTTTATATGATTCCTGGGACTAACCTATTAACCTAGAGCCCGACGCCAGTTTCTGTTTTTTCCTTGTTTTTGAGTTTCACAGAAAAGGAATATCAAATGGAGTCCAAATGAGCTGTAAATTTACGGTGATTTTCTATGGACCAGAAGAAGCCCCCAAAGCAAAAGAGGTGGGCCAGAAGAGCCACAAGGCCTCCACAAGGGTGGAGGGCGCACCCTCCATCCTTGTGGGCTCCTCGTGGACCCCCCTGACATGAAACCGATGCCAAAATTTCCTATAAATACAGAAACCCCCGAAAAGAAACCTAGATCGGGAGTTCTGCCGCCGCTAGCCTCTGTAGCCACCAAAACCAATCGAGACCCTGTTCTGGTACCCTGCCGGAGGGGGAAATCATCACCGATGGCCATATTCATCATCCCGACGCTCTCCATGACGAGCAGGGAGTAGTTCACCCTCGGGGCTGAGGGTATGTACCAGTAGCTATGTGTTTGATCTCTCTCTCTCTCGTGTTCTTGATTTGGCACGATCTTGATGTACCACGAGCTTTCCTATTATAGTTGGATCTTATGATGCTTCTCCCCATCTACCTTCTTGTAATGGATTGAGTTTTCCCTTTGAAGTTATCTTATCGGATTGAGTCTTTAAGGATTTGAGAACAGTTGATATGTCTTGCATGTGCTTATCTGTGGTGACAATGGGATACTCACGTGATCTACTTGATGTATGTTTTGGTGATCAACTTGCGGGTTAAAGACCTCTTGAACTTATGCATAGGGGTTGGCACACGTTTTCGTCTTGACTCTCTGGTAGAAACTTTGGGGCACTCTTTGAAATTCTTTGTGTTGGTTTGAATAGATGAATCTGAGATTGTGTGATGCATATCATATAATGAAACCCGCGGATACTTGTGGTGACATTGGAGTATCTAGGTGACATTAGGGTTTTGGTTGATGTGTGTCTTAAGGTGTTATTTTAGTATGAATTCCAGGGTTGTTTGTGACACTTATAGGAATAGCCCAATAGATCGATCAGAAAGAAAACCTTTGACGTGGTTTCGTGCCCTATAATAATCTCTTCGTTTGTTCTCCGCTAGTAGTGACTTTGGAGTGACTCTTTGTTGCGCATTGAGGGATTGTTATATGATCTAATTATGCTATCATTGTTGAGAGAACTTGCACTAGTGAAAGTATGAACCCTAGGCCTTGTTTCGAAGCATTGCAATACTGTTTTTGCTCAGTTTTGTTACTAGCTACCTTGCTATTTTTATATTTTCATATTACAAAAACCTATATCTACCATCCATATTGCTCTTGTATCACCATCTCTTCGCCGAACTAGTGCACCTATACAATTTACCATTGTATCGGGTGTGTTGGGGACACAAGAGACTCTTTGCTATTTGGTTGCAGGGTTGCTTGAGAGAGACCATATTCATCCTACACCTCCGACGGATTGATAAACCTTAGGTTATCCACTTGAGGGAGAATTGCTACTATCCTACAAAACTCTGCGCTTGGAGGCCCAACACGAGTCTACAAGAAGAAAGTTGTGTAGTGGACATCAAGGGGGAATATTTCGCGTTCGCATTGGAATCAAATCACATGGATTTTAGGGTTGGGCGGCTTGTTGGATTTATTATATATTTCAGATTTGGTGAACTAATCAGCAAGTGCTTTTGTTTTGTTTTGTGTAAACATGTGAAAGATAAAATAATGTTGGTTTTGTATGCATTTGGGCTCCCCAATATACTGATTATGTCCTTTTGCTCTTATTTCTAATAAAAACCTGAAAGTGCTAGTTATCGACTAGAAGGGGGGTGAATAGGCGATTTTTATGAAAGTTTTCAAAACACGGGGGCTTTGAAGACAAACAGTAGAAATGAACCTATTGATATGCAGCGGAAGGTAGACTACACTAGACAAGCCATAGTCAAGTAAGCAATGAAGTGAAAGCACGAAGACTATCAACAGCTAGGTTGTATGGATCAGGATGGAAGATAGTGTGAAGCCAAACAACAACAGTCTTCACACAATGAAGTCAATCAGATCATGCAAGCAGGTAATGACTTTACGAAGACAAACTGTAAGTAAAGAGAGGTAAAGGATAGAACCAGTTGCTCGGTGAGGACAAGGATTTGTTGGACTAGTTCCAGCTGATGTGACAATTGTATGTCTGGTTAGGGAGGCTAAGATTCAACTCAGAAGACCGCGTCTTCACCTTATTCCCCTTGATCTAAGGACACACAGTCCTCGCCCAATCACTCTGGTAAGTCTTCAAGGTAGACTTCCAAACCTTCACAGACTTCGTTCACCCGCGATCCACAATGACTCTTGGATGCTCAGAACGCGATGCCTAACCGGCTAGAGGATTCACAGTCCTCAAGTGTAACAAGTCTTCAGATCACGCAGACAGAAAGAATTCAGTGATGCCTAACACTCTTTGGCTCTGGGTGTTTAGGGCTTTGTCCTCGCAAGGGTTTCTCTCTCAAAGGCTTTGGAGGTGGGTTGCTCTCAAAACGACAAAAGCCGTGCACTAACTCTGAGCATCCACCAATTTATGGTGTAGAGGATGGGCTATTTATAGCCTGGAGGGAACCTGACCTGATTTGTCCAAAATGACCCTGGGTCACTAAGGAACTGACATGTGTACAACGATCAGATTTCAAACACAGGTGACAGCTTGACTTGGGCTACAAGTAAAGCTGACTTATCCGGCTCTGGATAAGATTTGATCTCATTGTCTTCGCTCGAATACATGGGATTTGGTTGAGCATCACTTCAATCACTCTGACTTTGTTCACTTGGACGCCACTTAACAGTGTGGTGGTTCATGCGATGTCTTCTCATGTCATAGTCTTCAATGTGAATCTCTTCACAGACCAGCATTGTCTTCAATGTCTTCACACATTTTTAGGGGTCATCTCAGGTAGGTAAACCGAATCAATGAGGGACTACTACCTGTGTTATCCTGCAATTCTCACAAACACATTAGTCCCTCAACCAAGTTTGTCATCAATACTCCAAAACCAACTAGGGGTGGCACTAGATGCACTTACAATCTCCCCCGTTTTGGTGATTGATGACAAACTGGTTGGAGTTTTCAACAGGGATAAAAGTATGTGAAATTGTAGGGGTAAAGGTATTGTCTTCATAAGTGGCAAAAGGCCCCCCCCCTAAAGATGTGCATATAAGTAGTTTGCTCTTGAATGCAAATGCACATGGCATGTTTTAATTTTGGAGATCCTCTTCAACTGATGAAGACAATTCATTATGCATATAAAGATATAACGAAGATAATGACATGCATAATGAGAAATGGACGTCTACGGAATGGCTTCATGCGGAATTTATCATCGCATCACAAGGTGGCAGACGACCATCAAGTTTTAAGTGTTACAACCCAAAGAACCAAATGTATAAAAAACGAGAGTTGTAACCACTTAGCAAAAAATAGCAACCACCCCATATGGACCCGCTTGAAGACTATCAGCTCATATGCTTATCCCCTTTTGTCAGTAAAGACCAAAAAGGTTTGAAGACATAGAGCATCTACTTTTTCCCATCAGGAGTAGATGAAGGTGCAGGGTCGACGTTGGAGTTCGGTGGTGCAGACGGGCTTGGTGAAGTGTCAAGATGCAGTGAAGCCTAGGCTGGTGAAGTGGAATCGTCTTCTTCTTCGACAACTCTTGCAACAACAGTTGCAACCGAAGATGAATACTCAGAATCTTCAATAGTTGGAGTTTGATGCCAGCTTGCATTGCGAGGAGGAGTGGAGTCAAATTTGACACCCTCAGTGAAGCCATCTTCGTGAAGATCGTCTTCAGAGCAGAGAAGTGTGAGACTCTTCTAGGACCTCCTGCAGGCTTCATGAGCAACAAATGAGTTCTTGGTGGCCAAGTTTCTGATGGGATTGACATCCACCAAGATGCTCTGCATCTGACGCTTTAGCCAGTCGTGGTGCCTATCTTGTTTCTGATGCAAGGCCACGAGAAGCCCTCGGTCATTGAGCACACGAGATCGCTTCTGAGGCCTTTGAGCAATGGTGCTTTCAGTGGCTTCAGTAGGTTCATGACGAGGTGCACGTGTATTGCCGGCCATAGGATAGACACGCGTAGCAGCAAGAACTCCTTCAATTGGTTGCATGAAGCTTTGGCGATCAACGTTATGAAGATAAAGTGGCTCCTTGGCAGGCTCAGGGTAGATGGCTTCGACAGACATATCAACATTAGGGAAGAAGATAAGGTTGTAAGTGCATCTAGTGCCACCCCTAGTTGGTTTTGGAGTATTGATGACAAACCTGGTTGAAGGACTAATGTGTTTGTGAGAATTGCAGGATAACACAGGTAGTAGTCCCTCATTGATTCGGTTTACCTACCGGAGATGACCCCTAAAAATGTATGAAGACATTGAAGACAAAGGTGGTATGTGAAGATATTCACATTGAAGACTATGACAAGAGAAGACATCACGTGATGAATATGGAGCACAAAGACTTAGTTGTTTCCTTGTTCCTTTTCTTCTTTGTTGAGTCATAGGAACCACCATACTATTAAGTGGGGTCCAAGTGAACAAAGTCAGAGTGACTGAAGTGATGCTTAACCAAAATCCTAAGTCTTTGAGCGAAGACAATGAGAGCAAATCTTATCCAGAGCTGGATAAGGTGGCTTTACTTGTAGCCCAAGTCAAGCTGCCACGTGTGTTTATTATCTGACCGTTGGAACACATGTCAGTTCCTTAGTGACCCAGGGTCATTTCGGACTAATCAGGTCAGGTTGCCTAGTGGCTATAAATAGCCCACCCCCTACACCATAAATTGGTGGCTGCTCAGAGTTAGTGCACGGCTTTTGTCATTTGAGAGCAACCCACCTCCGAAGCCTTTGAGAGAGAAATCCTTGCGAGGACAAAGCCCTAAACACCTAGAGCCAAAGAGTGTTAGGCATCACTGAAGGCTTCCTGTCTATGTGATCTGAAGACTTGTTACACTTGAGGACTGTGAATCCTGCAGCCGGTTAGGCGTCTCGTTCTGAGCATCCAAGAGTGATTGTGGATCCCCGGTGAACGAAGTCTGTGAAGGTTTGGAAGTATACCTTGAAGACTTATCTGAGTGATTAGGCGAGGACTGTGTGTCCTTAGCTCAACGGGAATAAGGTGAAGACACGGTCTTCTGAGTTAAATCTCAGCCTCACATCCAGACGTACAGTTGTCACAATAGCTAGAACTGGTCCAGCAAATCATTGTCTTCTTCACTAAGCAACTGGTTCTATCCTTCCCATCTCTTTATTTACAGTTGGTCTTTGTGAAGTCATTGCCTGTTTGCATTATCTATTTGTCTTCACTATGTGATTGTTTGTTCTGATTGGCTTCATACTATCTTCCATCGTGATCCATACTACCTAGCTGCTATTAGTCTTCATGCTTTCACTTCATTGAATACTTGACTATGGCTTGCCTAGTGTAGTCTACCTTCCGCTTTATGTTTATAGGTTCATTTCTATCGTTTGTCTTCGAAACTTCCATATTTTGAAGACTTCCATAAAAATCGCCTATTCACCCCCCCCTCTAATCGATTACTAGCACTTTCAATTGGTATCAGAGCAAGGCACTCCCTTATTCTGTGTGATTCGGTTTAACCACCTGGAGTTTTAACTATGTTGACTGCAGGGATAGTCAAAGTCTCCGCTGCGTGCCTCGTCTTCGATGGAACTGAATATCCCTACTGGAAGAATAAGATGCGTATGCATCTTGAAGCCATTGATGTCGACCTCTGGTATGTCGTCAAGAATGGTGTTCCCAAGCTGGTGAATGTCTCACCCCTGCTGATGTCAAGAAGTTCGTTCAACTGGATTCTACTGCCAAGAACATCATCTATGGTCATCTGACCAAAGGACAGTATGGCCGTGTGAGTGCTCTGGAAACATCGAAGCTAGTCTGGGACTGGCTCTCCAAGGTCAATGAAGGTGTCTCAACCCAGAGAGATCAAAGGATCAGTGTCCTTCGCAACCTCTTCAACCGCTTCAAGAGAAACGACAATGAGAATGTTCAGCTCACGTTTGATGGCCTCACTGACATCACAAATGAGCTTCAAGCTCTCGGCACTACTAAGATCACCAAGCATGAAATCGTCAAGACGCTCCTGAGATCACTTGACAGCTCGTTTGACACCCTAGCCCTGATGATTCAAGAACACCCTGACTTTAGGACACTCGATCCGTTTGACATACTTGAAAGGCTCAACACACATGAGTTTCGGCTTTCTGAAAAAAGAGATATCTACGGTCCCAACTTTGGCCGAACTCGTGCCTTGAAGGCAAAAGCTGTTTCCTCATCTGAAGAAGAATCCGACTGCAGTTATGATGATCTTGGAGATATTGGAAAGGAGCTTGCTATGCTAGTGAAGAAGTTCCAGAAGTTCACTAGGAAGAAAGGCTTCAGAAAGCCTTCATGATCCAGCTCAAGGAATGATGAAGCTTCTACTCATTACTACAAGCAGAGAACATGCCACAAGTGCAAGAAACCTGGTCACTACATCTCTGAGTGTCCGCAGTGGGACAATGAGAACAACAAGAAGAAGAAGAGCAAGGAATGTGATTCTGACGACAAGAAGAAGAAGAAATACTCAAAGTCTTCTTCCAAGTCTTCCTAAAAGTGTTCATCACACAAGAAGAGCTCATCTGGCAAGGCTCGTGCGTTTGTTGGCAAGGAAATGGATTCAGAGGAGGAGCCTGCTTCTGAGGAGGCGGAGGTGGAGTCTGAGGAGGAGTCCGACTCTGGAGTCGCAAGTCTGGCTACAGCCTACGTTGCCAAGTCCATCTTCCACTCTGAAGACAATGGTTCCATCACCCACGCTGATGACAAGGACGACTCCGCTCCCACCTATTGCTTCATGGCACGTGGTGCCAAGGTAAAATCACGCAATGCTCACTATCAAACATCCAGTGAAGATGACTCTGATTGTGATGAAAAACCTAGCTACAAAACACTTGCTAAAATTGCAACTGAACAACAGAAAGCTATGGAACATATTTAAAAACTGTTAGACAAAAGCGATGACCTGTTGGACGCGGAAATGACTCGATCTCAGTCCTTAATTGAAGACATAAAAAATCTTCATGTTAAGTATGAGGAACTGGAAAGTCGTCATGAAACGCTCTCAACAACTCATGAAAAGCTTTCATATGATTATCTTCAAAGGAAGCAAGAACTTAAGAAATTGAGAGCAATTCATGAAGATCTTCAAAAGGAAAACGAGTCACTTCACGCTCAACAGATCAGTCCCGCTCAGGAAGGATTTGAACCACCATGTCTAAAATGCCTTGAGTGTGATAACACTACTTCTGTTGCTGAATGTTCTACTGCTGTTGCAATATCTTCAACTTTTGATGTGGTAACTAACCCCTCTGCTGAGGATGCCACTGCTATTTCTGATGAAAATGCTAGGTTGAAGACATTGCTTGAAACAAGGATGTACAAAAGTCTCAAAGGGCATCAGACACTATGGGATGTCCTCAAAAGGCAGATTCTGAATCGAAACCCTAGGAAAGAGGGTGTTGGGTTCGAAAGGAAAATGAATGCTGATGGCTCTTACTGGAAGCCTGAGCAGTACCCCAAAACACATGGGTTGCTGCAGAGGAACCTTCAATGGATCCATCCACCCTATCTGGCTTCACTTGTGCTAACTCTATTGTCATTGATGAATCCATTGATGAAAACTATAAACTGTTTAAGAATCAGAATGGTGAAGTGTTTGCCAGGTATATTGGTACTAACTGCAGGAATGGGCCACCTATGAAGAAAGTCTGGGTGCCCAAAAGGTGTCTGGAGAATCTTCCTGTGAATGTTGTCATGACACCACAAGGTAATAAGACAAACCCCGGACCACAGGCTTCATATGGTCCAAAGGCTTCATACAGATAGAGGACTCACCTGAGTCGCACTAACACAAATGTTTTGCAGGGAAACCATACTCAGGCCTATGAATATGAGTGTGTTTCATCAAACCACCATGTTCATAAGACCAAGAACTACTCTGCTTATTCTTATGAGTATTATTCACCTCCTGCAAAACTATTTGCCAGGGCTTCAAAGTCAAAGTTCTCAGATGATGCACTTAGACTCATTGCTTCGAAGCCACCCCTGAAGATGTGGGTGGCTAAGAAAGCTTAACTCTCTTATGCAAGGAAAGGTCTCCGGCCGAAAATCAAATGCGTCTGAAGCTATTGCTGGGGACCTAAAACATCTTGTGGGGCCCAAGATAAAATGCCCAAATGATCTTATTATGTATTTCATTCCTAAACCACTTAACATGCATCCTATCAGTTCTAACCTCGATCTAAGCTTTCATAATCCACTTGCTCATCAAATGCTTATGCTTCACAATACTCTTCGTGAAGCCTATCCCCCCTAACTGTTTTGTAGGGTATGACACTAGCTGCTTCAGAATGGATTATCGATAGTGGATGCACTAATCATATGACTGGTGATCAAAGTCTTCTCATGGACTCAACCTTACGTCCATCTGAGAAGAGTCACATCACATTTGTTGACACTGGTAAAAGCAAGGTATTGGGTCTAGGTAGAGTTGCAATCTCAAAGGATCAGCACATGGATAAAGTGATGCTTGTTGAATCACTTGGCTTCAACTTAATTTCTGTCTCAATGCTTTGCGATTTGAACATGATTGCGATATTTGGAAAATAGCGCTGCCTTGTTCTAATGGAATATGACAAGTCTCTAGTCTTTGAAGGGTATCAGAAAGATGATTTGTACATGGTAGATTTCTCAGCAGGACCACATGAAAGTGCTAGTGATCGACTAGAGGGGGGGGGTGAATAGGCGATTTTTAGGAAAGTCTTCAAAACATGGAAGTTTCGAAGACAAACGATAGAAATAAACCTATTACCATGCAGCGGAAGGTAAACTACACTAGGCAAACCATAGTCAAGTATTCAATGGAGTGAAAGCACAATGACTAATAACAGCTAGGCAGTAAAGATCAGGTAGGAAGATATTGTGAAGCCAATCAGAACAAGTAGTCACTCAGTGAAGACAAAAGATGAAGCAATCATACAATGACTTCACAAGGACCAACAGTAAGTAAAGGGAAGGGAAGGATGAAACCAGTGACTCATTGAAGACAATGATTTGTTGGACCAGTTCCAGTTGCTCTGACAACTGTACGTCTGGTTAGGGAGGCTGAGATTCAACTCAGAAGACCTCGTCTTCACCTTATTCCCCTTGAGCTAAGGACACCCAGTCTTCGCCCAATCACTCTGGTAAGTCTTCAAGGTAGACTTCCAAACCTTCACAGACTTCGTTCACCAGCGATCCACAATGACTCTTGGATGCTCAAAATGCGACGCCTAACCGGCTGGTGGATTCACAGTCCTCAAGTGTAATAAGTCTTCAAATCACACAGTCAGGAAGACTTAAATGATGCCTAACACTCTTTGGCTCTGGGTGTTTAGGGCTTTATCCTTGTAAGGAATTCTCTCTCAAAGGCTTCGAGGTGGGTTGCTCTCAAACGACAAAAGCCGTGCACTAACTCTGAGCAGCCAACCATTTATGGTTGTAGGGGGTGGGCTATTTATAGCCACTAGGCATCCCGACCTGATTTGTCCGAATTGACCCTTGGTCACTAAGGAACTGACACGTGTTCCAATGGTCAGATTTCAAACACACACGACAACTTTACTTGGGCTACAAGCAAAGCTGACTTATCCAACTCTGGACAAGATTTGCTCTCATAGTCTTCACTCGAAGACATAGGATTTGGTTAAGCATCACTTCAGTCATTTTGACTGGTTCACTTGGACCCCACTTAACAGTGCGGTGGTTCCTATGACTCAACAAAGAAAGACACAGAACGACGAAACTGCTAAGTCTTCGCGCTCCATAGTCTTCACGCAATGTCTTCTCTTGTCATAGTCCTCAATGTGAATGTCTTCACATACCACCTTTGACTTCAATGTCTTCATACATTTTTAGGGGTCATCTCTGGTAGGAAAACCGAATCAATGAGGGACTTCTACCTGTGTTATCCTGCAATTCTCACAAACACATTAGTCCCTCAACTAGGTTTGTCGTCAATACTCCAAAACCAACTAGGGGTGGCACTAGATGCACTTACAATCTCCCCCTTTTTGGTGATTGATGACAAATTGGTTGAAGTTTTCAACGGAGAATAAAATATGTGAAATTGTAATGGATAGGGTATTGTCTTCATAAGTTGCAAGGGCTCCCCTGAAGATGTGCATATAAGTAATTTGCTTTTGGAATGCAAAGGCACATGGCAGGTTGTACTTGTGGAGATCCTCTTCAACTTATGATGACAAGTCATTATGCAAGATATGATGTAATGAAGATAATGACATGCATAATGAAAAATGGACGTCTACAGAATGATCTAAGTGCGGAATTTATCGCCGCACATGCGGAATTTATCATCACATCACATAATAGCAAATAAGTAGCAGACGACCATCGAGTTTAAGTGTTACAACTCAAAGAACCAAATGTATCAAAAACGAGAGTTGTGAGCACTTGGCAAAAGTAGCAAAAAGTAAATTAACCACCCATATGGACCCGCTTGAAGACTATCAACTCATATGCTTCTCCCCCTTTTGTCAGTGAGGACCAAAAAGGTTTGAAGACATAGAGCGCCTACTCATTCCCATGAGGTGCAGGCAAGGCAGCAGGGTCGTCGTTAAGATCCGGTGGTGCAGAGGAACTTGGTGCAGTGTCGACACGCGCTGAAGTTGGAGGAGGTGAAGTTGCATCATCTTGGTCATCAATGACTCTGGCATTTACGGTCGCAGCTGAGGACGAGTATTCAGAGTCTTCAAGTGAGGGAGTCCGACGCAAGTGAGCATTTCTGGGAGGAGTTTTGTCAAACTTGAAGCGTTCGGTGAAGCCATCGCCATGCAGATCAGCTTCAGCACTGAGTAGGGTCAAACTCTTCCACGACTTCCGACAGGTTTCATGAGTGACAAAGGCATTCTTGGTGGCAAGATTGAGAATGCGGTTGACATCCACCAAGAGGCTTTGCATCTGACGCTTAAGCCAGTCGTGATGTTTGTCCTATTTCTGATGCAACGCAACGAGAAGCTCTTGGTCATTTAGGACACGAGATCGTCGTTGAGGCCTTTGCGCAATGGTGCTACCAGTGGCATCAGTTTGAGCACGAGGGGCACGTGTGTTTCCAGCAAGGGGATAAACATGAGACACAGCTGGAATTCCTTCAATGGGCTGGGTGAAGCTTTGGTGATCAGCATTGTGAAGATAAATGGGATCCTTAGCAGGCTTTGGGTAAATGGCTTCAACTGACAGATCAACCTCGGGCAAGAATATAAGATGATTGCGCGCAGACGACTGATAGTTGAAGGCTGAGTGACGCTTGATCAGACGCATGACCCATGGAGCATAGAATTTCAACCCAAAGATGTCGGAGCCAGACGCAGCCAACTGCCTGATGAAGAAGTCTTGATCATTGAAGCTGATGCCATTGACGATATAGAAAACCAAAGTCTTCATTGCTCCTTCAAACTTCGCTGCAGATGAGTGTCCTTTGACATGCCATAGAGTCTTCCTGATGATGTGGTAAATGGTGCGAGGCAGGTACTCTAGGTCTTCAACAAAGAACTCAGATGGGTATTCAGTGTCATGAGGCAGAGGCTTCATCATGCTTAGCATTTTACTCATGTTGGGTTCTGGCTTCTGAAAGATGCTTTCCAAGGCATTTTGATGTTGGTGACAACCTGGTTCATAGTATTCACCAGGAGTGTGCAGGCCTGTGAGCTCAATGATATCAAGAGCTTTAGCTTCATGATGGACATTACCTGTCATCCACTCAAGGACCCAAGTCTTCGGATCCCTTTTGTAACCTCGAATATGAAGAGTGGCATAGAATTGAAGCAGCAATTCTTCGTTCCAGTGCTCCTTGTCAGTGACGAACGACAACAGACCAGCATCTCTGAAACAATCCAATGCTTCTTCGAGGTAGGGCAGACTAGCTATAGCTTCAGAGTTGAGGCGCATACGTGGAAATATGCGCCCTTGATTGTATAGGACACATGAATAGTAGTTGCGCCGCTGATAGCTCCAGAACCGATCTGAGGAAATGTGCGGTCTGGTATAAGGGTTCTTGGAGCTGTTGAAGAATGTATTATGTGTCACGAAGCCATTCGCATTGAAGACCCCAGGTGAAGTGGCAGTGCCTGGGAATCGTGGAAGTCTGGGCTTGGGCTTTTGGACTTGAGGTCTGTGCTCAACGTGGTACTCAAATTGTGGACCAGCAGCAGGCGGAGGAGTCAGAATGGGCCATCGAACCATAACTGTCTGACCACGATCAAATGCCAGCTCCATTGTGTGAGGTCTTGGAGGGGGAACAGGGGCATTGGCATTGTCTTCATGGGCTTCAGGGGCCACATGTGCTTCAGGTACTTGGACCGCAGGTGTTGCAGCATTGACTTCAGGTGTTGCAGCATTGACTTCTGGTGCCTCATTGGCTTCTGGCGCCTCATTGGCTTCCGGCGCCGTATTGGCGTCAACCATGACAACGTCATTGGCATCAGAAGTGATGTTGGTGGCTACTTCAGGGTTGTTAACCTCCACTTCAGAAGCTGGAAGGTCGGTCACGTTCTCCTCGAGAACAACATCTTGGTGAGACGGGGGTGTAGCAACTCTTGAAACTCTTGGGGCTTCTTCTTCATCTTCTTCTTCATCGGCTGATGCAGCCGGAACATCTTCAGCCATTTTGGCTTCGGATTCAGACACGTGCATTGTGGGAGTGACTTGGGGCCTTGGTCCTTTGCGAAGCCTGCGTAATGAGGGCGACGCTTGTGGAGACGGAGTGTGTTGGGCCTCAAAGTCATGAGCATCTTGCACAGATGGGGTAGCTTGCGGTTGGGGAGAGCTTGGAGTGTCTTGTCTCTGTGGGTGATCAGCCCACGATGCATCTTGAGCAGTTGGCGTCAGAGGACGACCAATGCTGATGAGTTCGCTGTGCGTAAGCATAGGCGATGATACCAATTGGTGCTCGATCTGAGGAAGGACTTCATCATCTTCAACATTGTCATGGTGACCAATGTCTTCAGCAGCGGTGGGGTCAACTGCTGGAATGTCTTCAGCTTCAGGAGCCTCTGTGGAAGAAGGCTCATGAATTACCATCCATCGTTCTTGATGCGAAGAGGCAGGACGAGCAACCGAGATGGGCTCAACAATAAGGGGCTCTGTGGGAGAAGCCCGATCTTTCTTGGTTTTGCGCTTCTTCTTGGAGGGAGCGACATCAGAAGCTTCAGGATTTTTCCTCTTTCTGGCTTCAGCCTCGGCAGCTCTTGTCTTCTTTAATTCTGAAGCCATTGTGGGGACCTTAGGCTTCTAGCCTGTCATATTGGCTGGGAAGACAATGGGATGTGCTTCCTGCCTTGTTGCTTCGGGTTCGGCCACAGCTGGCTTCTTCTTCTTCTTTGCAGCCATCCTGGGATCGATGCCAGGACGCCCAAGAGCCTTGCGCTTTTCAGCTTCATTGTAGGCTTGCACGCACTTGTCAGCCAGACTCTTCGTGCGCTCACAAGAGCCTTTAGCTTCTTCGCGTTTCTTGAGAAAGGCTTCCTTGAGCTCGTGCAGCATAATCTTGAAGTTCTTCACATCTTGCACGCTGAGCTTGGCCATGTGCTTCTTGAACTGAGCTTTCTCATAGTCAATCTTTTGCTTCAGCTCAACGATGCACTGAGCTAGAGCTAGCTCAAAAGCAATGGCGCTAGTGAAAGCGATGCTGAGGTCAAATGAAAGTTGCAGATCATCAAAGCTGAGATTGGGGGTTTCAAACCACTCATCAATGAAGTTGTGGATGATTTCCACGTCAAAGAGAGGCAAATCATTGAAGATTTCTGCTTCTTCCTTGCTCTTAATCAGTTGCTCAAGAGAGTCATCTGCAAGATCTTCATCACTGGACAGATCAATGGTGTCATTGTGCAGAATAGCAGTAGCAGTTTGTTCTTGGTTAGTGGGTTGCAAGGGCATCTTCACTCTGGAGGGCTTGGAGATGCGTGACAAATCTTCAGACTACATACTGTGTTCAGGAGGTGCAGTGGCCAGAGGCTTCGCCTGTAGGACCTTTGGTGCAGGAGCAGGCTTTGAAGCTTTAGGCTTCTTCAGTTTCTTTGGCTTCGGCGGTGCAGGCGCTTCATCAGATTGAGCGTCATCTGCAGGCTCATCCACGACTGTCCCTTGAACCATGATATGTGTGATGAGACCTTCCAGGTTGTAGAAGGGCCCAACAAGATTGGGTTCAGCTTCGCGTGTGCCATCAGCACGAGGAGCAGAGGGGCCTGGATTGAAGTCTAAGCCTCGTGACTTCTTGTTCTCTTTGGCCGAGTTCCTGGCAAACTGAAGGTTGCGCTTGAACAGATTATCATCGCGGCACCACAGTAATGAAGATGGGTCTGCATCCGCAGGCTGCAGTCCATGGACCATACAAGGATAGAAGCCTTGTTCAATGGCTTCAGCCCTGGACTTGGGTTGAAGATTTTTGTATAGAATGTCTCCCCATGGTCGTTTGATGGCATTCTTCTCAGCATACTCCTGGGTCACGAACCTGTACTTGAACCACTGTTTTGCCCAATATCTTTGAATCCATTGGATTCGAGTTTTTCGCTGATTATAGTCCTCCTCTGGATCTGTCTTGTACAGCTCATAGAGGTCAGGAGGCAAATCTCTTGAGGTGTTGCCACGACGCTGTCTGCCACCCTTTCTTGTAGGTTTCTCTGGTGCCATGAACTTCAAACTGAATGGCTTCAACATGTTCAAAGGTTTCAAAGGCTTCCGCTTGCTGGTCAAATAGGAACTGGCTTTGGGAGAATTTATATGATGCTCTAAGAATTCAGCAAATGAATGCAGACTATGAGAACCAAGGGATTCTTCCACGAACATGTACCTGTGACATCATTAAGGTGCGAGGGAAGGGGAAGAGGTCATATGTATTCTCAGAAGATTTTGAAGATAAATCAGTTTAGAAGACATTGACCTCATAGTGCAAAGACATTCACTCATAGATAGAGAGTTGGTTCCAGATTTGTACGAATCCGCGAATAAGTACAAGTGAGGAATCTAACTACTTTGTGAAGCATAAGTGAACATACTAGGCATATTATGAGATGCAGTATGAAATAGATCCAACTTGTGTGAATAGGAACTGCTTGTGGTAGAAAGTGATGAATCTATAGGATCAAAGGGGCCGTAAAAAGGAAGTTTTATTTACCACACGAAGAACTGCTAGACGGAGTGGGAGAGGAGGCCGAGCAGTTCAATCGTCCGTGCCCTAACTTGGTGACGGAGGACACCTGCGGTGACGGCGGAGAAGACGATGTCCGCGGCCGGCGTGAAGACGGCGTCGGTGAGGTCGCGGCAGCTAAGCACTTCGTCGCTGGCGTCGTCGAGGGCTAGCAGTGGCGCTAGGGTTTGTGCGAGAGTGGAAGAAGGGATAATGACTGTGGTGAGGCGTGTATTTATAGGGATAAGGACGCCACAGTGTTATTACATAGGTGCCCCTCGCGATTCACATCTGAAGGACACGTGGCTATCATGCAACCTATCGGAGGTTGTTCCACGTTCCCACGCACGCCTGGATTGTCGGGTGGTCATTCCCACTTCTCCGGGTTTCAGGTGTAGGAATTAGCATTGAAAACGGACTTAATGTTTGTCTCTGTATCTTCTGCTGTCAAGGACGCAGAGAAGACATTCGACAGTTTCAATAGAATGCATATGATTTGGATCGATAGAGTTTGAGGTATAAAGCATAGAGAGATTAGGGTTCGATCACATTCACTTAGTTCAAAAGATTCAATAAGGAAGACGTAGCTATAAGTGAATGTTGTAGAGGACAGAACACTAGTATGTATATATCAGAAGACAATCAAGTCAACATAGTGAAGATAATCATGAAGACAAGTTGAAATTGAAGACAACCAAATGTGAAGACATAGCAAATGTAACGCCATGGGTAAAACACTTCAAACCGAAGAATTTGGTGGTGGCGTTACCCACCGTATAGGAAGTATTAGACCCAGACACGGCGCACAGTTATCGTGGTGCTCCGAAGTCAAATTCCATGTTAATGTATTCACACTCAGAATGTAAGTCTTCATTGATTGAAGATATACTTTACTTCGTGTGTTGCACATCTAAGTCATCAACATGCATAAGTGTTAGGATGTGTGCCTGATCACAGGACATTTGAGGATTCCAAGATATTTAGCTCACACTGTAACTTGCAAAACCTCTTCTCATCCAAGGGCTTGGTGAAGATATCTGCCAATTGCTCTTCAGTGTTGACGTGTATGATATCAATATCTTCCTTCACAACATGATCTCTGAGAAAGTGATGACGAATTTCAATGTGCTTTGTCTTCGAGTGCTGAACTGGGTTGTTGGCAATCTTGATGGCGCTTTCGTTGTTGCAGTAGAGTGGCACTTGCTTCAGGTGAATGACATAGTCTTTGAGTGTTTGCTTCATCCAGAGAGGCTGAGCGCAGCAAGATCCAGCAGGAATGTATTCAGATTCAGCAGTGGAGAGAGATACACAGTTCTGCTTCTTTGAAGACCAACATACAAGTGATCGTCCCAGAAAATGACATGTGCCTGATGTAGACTTGCGATCCACCTTGTCACCAGCATAATCAGCATCCGAGAATCCAACTAGATCAAACTCTGAGCCCTTTGGATACCATAATCCTAGTGTTGGGGTGTGAGCCAAATATGTGAGAATTCGCTTCACAGCTAAGTGATGTGATTCTTTTGGTGCCGCTTGGAACCGGGCACACATGCAAACACTAAGCATGATATCTGGCCTAGATGCACATAAATAAAGCAAGGAACCAATCATGGAGCGATATACCTTTTGATCGAACTCTTTACCATTGTCGTCGGCACCCAGATGATGTTTGGCTGGCATTGGCGTCGTGAAGCCTTTGCAATCTTGCATTCCAAATTTCTTCAGGCAATCTTTGAGGTATTTCTCTTGATATATAAAGATGTCGCTGCGTTGCTGATGTATTTGAAGACCAAGGAAGAACTTCAGCTCACCCATCATGGACATCTGATATTGCTCTTGCATCATATATCCAAACTCGTCAGTGTATTTCTGATTGGTGCAGCCGAAGATAATGTCATCCACATATATTTGGCACACAAACAGTTCACCATCATATGTCTTCGTGAAGAGAGTGGGGTCGAGGGAACTAGGTTTGAATCCTTTGCTCTTCAGGAAGTCTTTGAGTGTGTCATACCAAGCCTGAGGGGCTTGTTTGAGGCCATACAGTGCCTTGTTGAGCTTGTACACCATGTCAGGATGTTTTGGATCTTCAAAGCCAGGCGGTTGTGCAACATACACTTCCTCATAAATCTTGCCATTGAGAAAAGCGCTCTTCACATCCATTTGATGCAGAAGAATGTTATGATGATTTGCATAGGCCAGCAGTATGCGTATGGCTTCAAGTCTAGCCACAGGAGCAAATGTCTCATCGAAGTCAATCCCTTCAACTTGAGTGTATCCTTGAGCAACGAGACGAGCCTTGTTTCTGACAACTTGACCATGGTCATCTTGCTTGTTGCGGTATATCCATTTGGTGCCTATTATATTGTGGTTGCGAGGATCAGGATGCTTAACCAGTTCCCATACATTATTCAACTCAAACTATTGAAGCTCTTCTTGCATAGCTTGAATCCATTCAGGTTCCATGAATGCTTCATCAACTTTCTTGGGTTCAGATATTGAGACGAATGCGAAGAGTCCACAGAAATTTGCTAGCTGTGTTTCCTTTGAACGAGTGAGTGGACCTCGTGCATTGATGCTATCAATTATTCTCTCAATCTGCACTTCATTTGCAACACAAGGATGTACAGGACAAAGATTTTTCTCTTGTTGATCATTTTCATCGTTAGAAGGATTGTCTTCAGGCTGAGCATTGTCTTCAGGTTGATCAGGTGCGGAGATGATAAGTTCCTCTTCAGGCTAAGCTTCAGATGGTATGATTTCTCCAGTTCCCATAAGTTTGATTGATTCACTGGATGGAACTTCATCTAGCACATTTGGCAGGTGCTCTCTTTGCGAGCCGTTAGTCTCATCGAACCGCACATCCACAGTTTCAACCACTTTGTAGTGAAAGAGGTTGAAGACTCTGTAGGAGTGCGAATCCTTTCCATATCCAAGCATAAAACCTTCATGTGCTTTTGGTGCAAATTTTGAAGTGTGATGTGGATCCTTGATCCAGCACCTGGCACCAAATACTCTGAAGTAACTGACATTTGGCTTCTTGCCAGTAAGGAGCTCATAGGATGTCTTGTTCAGAAGCTTGTGAAGACAAAACACGGCTGATGATATGGCATGCAGTATCAATGGCTTCAGGCCAGAATTTTCTTGGAGTCTTGTATTCATCAAGCATCGTCCGAGCCATCTCAATAAGTGTTCTGTTCTTGCGTTCGATGACGCCATTCTGCTGTGGCGTGTACAGAGCTGGGAATTCATGTGTGATGCCCAAAGTATCAAGATATGTATCTAGCCTAGTGTTCTTGAATTCAGTGCCATTGTCACTTCTGATGTGCTTTATCTTGACGACATAGTTCTTCATGGCTTGATTGGCGAAGCATCTGAAGACATCCTGCACTTCAGTCTTGTAAGGATTATATGCACCCAAGTATATCTTGAATAATCATCAACAATGACAAAGCCATAGACACAAGCAGTAGTAGTAAGAGTTGAGTAATGAGTGGGACCGAAAAGGTCCATGTGGAGCAGTTCGAAGGGTTGAGTCGTTGTCATGATTGTCTTCGAGGGATGCTTGGCCCTCGTCATCTTTCCTGCTTCACAGGCACCGCATAAGTGATCCTTCTTGAACTTGATGCCCTCGATGCCTATGACATGCTTCTTTCTTGCAAGAGTGTGCAAGTTCCTCTTGCCAGCATGCCCTAGCCTCCGATGCTAGAGCCAGCATTCTGAAGCTTTTGCTAGAAGACATACGGCAAGCTGTGGTCCTAATGAGAAATCTACCACGTACAAATCATCTTTCCGATACCCTTCAAACACTAGAGACTTGTCAGATTCCATTAGAACAAGGCAACGATATTTTCCAAACATCACAATCATGTTTAAATCGCAAAGCATTGAGATAGACATTAAGTTGAAACCAAGGGATTCAACAAGCATGACTTTATCCATGTGTTGATCCTTTGAGATTGCAACTCTACCTAGACCCAATACCTTACTTTTACCAGTGTCAGCAAATGTGATGTGACTTTTGTTAGATGGACGTAAGGTTGAGTCCATAAGAAGGCTTCGCTTGCCAGTCATGTGATTAGTACACCCACTATCAATAATCCATTCTGAAGCAGCTGGTGTCGTACCCTACAGTGCAGTTAGGGGGATAGGCTTCACGAAGAGAATTGTGAAGCAAAAACATTTGACGAGCAAGCGGATTATGAAAGCTTAGATCGAGGTTAGGACTGATAGGGCAAGTAGCAAGCGACTCAGGAACAAAATACATAATAAGAACATTTGGGCATTTGATCTTGCGCCCTACAAGATGTTTAAGGTCCCCAGCAATAGCTTAAGACGATTTTGGTTTTTGGCTAGAGACCTTTCCCTGCAAAAGAGAGTTAAGCTTTCTTAGCCACCCACATCTTCAAGGGTGGCTTTGAAGCAATGAGTCTAAGTGCAGCATCTGAGAACTTTGGCTTTGGAGCCCTAGCAAAAAATCTTGCAGGTGGACAATAGTACTCATAAGAATAAGCAAAATAGTTCTTGGTCTTATGAACATGGCGGTTTGATGAAACGCGCTCATATTCATAGGCCTGAGTATGGCTTCCCTGCAAAACATTTGCGTTAGTGCGACTCATGTGAGTCGTCTATTAGTATGAAGCCTTTGGACCGTATGAAGCATGTGGTCTGGGGTTTGTCTTATTCACATGCGGTGTCATGACGACATTCACAGGAAGATTCTCCAAACACCTTTTCGGCACCCAGACCTTCTTCATAGGCGGTCAATTCCTGCAATTAGTACCAATATACCTGGAAAACACTTCACCCTTCTGATGCTTAAACAGTTTATAGTTTGCATCAAAGGATTCATCAATAACAATGGGATTAGCACAAGTGAAGCCAGATAGGGTGGATGGATCCACTGAAGGTCCCTTTGCAGCAACCCATGTGGTTTTGGGGTACTGCTCAGATTTCCAGTAAGAGCCATCAGCATTCATTTTCCTTTCAAACCCAACACCCTCTTTCCTAGGGTTTTGGTTCAGGATCTGCCTTTTGAGGACATCACATAGTGTCTGATGCCCTTTCAGACTTTTGAACATCCCTATTTCAAGCAATGTCTTCAACCTAGCATTCTCATCAGCAATAGAAGTGGCATCCTCAGCAGAGGGGTTAGTTGGCACATCAGCAGTTGAAGATATTGCAATGGTAGCAGCAGTAGAAAAACCAGCAACAGAAGTAGCGTTGTCATGCTCAATACATTTAAGACATGGTGGTTCAAATCCTTCCTGAGCGGTACTGATCTATTTGGCGTGAAGTGACTCGTTTTCCTTTTGAAGATCTTCATGAGCCGCTCTCAATTTCTCAAGATCTTGCTTTCTTTGAAGATAATCATAGGAAAGCTTTTCATGAGTTGTTGAGAGTGTTTCGTGATGAATTTCAAGTTCCTCATACTTAACGTGTAGATTTTTTATGTCTTCAATTAAGGACTGAGATCGAGTCATTTCGGCGTCTAACAGGTCATCGCTTTTGTCTAACAGTTTTTGAATATGTTCCATAGCTTTCTGTTGTTCAGTTGCAATTTTAGCAAGTGTTTTGTAGCTGGTTTTAGAACCACAATCAGAGTCATATTCACTGGAAGTTTGATAGTGAGTAGTGTGTGTGTTTACCTTGGCACCGCGTGCCATGAAGCAGTAGATAGGAGCTGAGTAGTCCTTGTCATTTGCATCGGTGTTGGTGATGGAGTCATTGTCTTCAGTGTTGAAGATGGACTTGGCAACGTATGATGTAACCAGACTCGCAACGCCAGAATCGGACTCCTCCTCAGACTCCACCTCCGCCTCCTCAGAAGCAGACTCCTCCTCTGAACCCATTTCCTTGCCAACAAACGCACGTGCCTTGCCAGATGAGCTCTTCTTGTGTGATGAAGACTTTGAGGAGGACTTGGAAGAAGACTTTGAGTATTTCTTCTTCTTCTTGTCGTCAGAATCATACTCATTGCTCTTCTTTTTCTTCTTGTTCTCATTGTCCCACTATGGACACTCAGAGATGTAGTGGCCAGGTTTCTTGCACTTGTGGCATGTTCTCTTCTTGTAGTCATGAGCAGAAGCTTCATCATTCCTTGAGCTTGATCGTGAGGACTTTTTGAAGCCTTTCTTCTTGGTGAATTTTTGGAACTTCTTCACAAGCATAGCAAGCTCCTTTCCAATGTCTTCAGGATCATCAGAACTGCTGTCAGATTCTTCTTCAAATGAGGAGACAGCTTTTCCCTTCAAGGCACGAGTTCGCCCATAGTTGGGACCGTAGATGTCTCTTTTCTCAGAAAGCTGAAACTCGTGTGTGTTGAGCCTCTCAAGTATGTCAGACGGATCGAGTGTCTTGAAATCAGGATGTTCTTGAATCATCAGGGCTAGAGTGTCAAACGAGCTGTCAAGTGATCTCAGGAGTGTCTTGACGACTTCATGCTTGGTGATCTCAGTGGCGCCGAGGGCTTGAAGCTCATTTGTGATGTCAGTGAGTCGATCAAACGTGAGCTGGACATGCTCATTGTCATTTCTCTTGAAGCGGTTGAAGAGGTTGCGAAGGACACTGATTCTCTGATCTCTCTGGGTTGAGACGCCTTCGTTGACCTTGGAGAGCCAGTCCCAGACTAGCTTAGATGTTTCCAAAGCACTCACGCGGCCATACTGTCCTTTGGTCCGATGACCACAGATGATGTTCTTGGCAGTGGAGTCCAGTTGAACGAACTTCTTGACATCAGCAGCGGTGACACCTTCACCAGCCTTGGGGACACCATTCTTGATGACATACCATAGGTCGACATCAATGGCTTCAAGATGCATGCGCATCTTATTCTTCCAGTAGGGATATTCAGTTCCATCAAAGATGGGGCACGCAGCGGAGACTTTAATTATCCCTGCAGTCGACATAGCTAAAACTCCAGGTGGTTAAACCGAATCACACAAAACAAGGGAGTACCTTGCTCTGGTACTAATTGAAAGTGCTAGTGATCGACTAGAGGGGGGTGAATAGGCGATTTTTAGGAAAGTCTTCAAAATATGGAAGTTTAGAAGACAAACGATAGAAATAAACCTATTACCATGCAGCGGAAGGTAGACTACACTAGGCAAGCCATAGTCAAGTATTCAATGGAGTGAAAGCACAATGACTAATAGCAGCTAGGCAGTAAAGATCAGGTAGGAAGATATTGTGAAGCCAATCAGAACAAGTAGTCACTCAGTGAAGACAAAAGATGAAGCAATCATACAATGACTTCACAAGGACCAACAGTAAGTAAAGGGAAGGGAAGGATGAAACCAGTGACTCGTTGAAGACAATGATTTGTTGGACCAGTTCCAGTTGCTGTGACAACTGTATGTCTGGTTAGGGAGGCCGAGATTCAACTCAGAAGACCTCGTCTTCACCTTATTCCCCTTGAGCTAAGGACACCCAGTTCTCGCCCAATCACTTTGGTAAGTCTTCAAGGTACACTTCCAAACCTTCACAGACTTCGTTCACCGGTGATCCACAATGACTCTTGGATGCTCAGAACATGACGCCTAACCGGCTGGTGGATTCACAGTCCTCAAGTGTAATAAGTCTTCAGATCACACAGATAGGAAGACTTAAATGATGCCTAACACTCTTTGGCTCTGGGTTTTTAGGGCTTTATCCTCGCAAGGAATTCTCTTTCAAAGGCTTCGAGGTGGGTTGCTCTCAAACGACAAAAGCCGTGCACTAACTCTGAGCAGCCAACCATTTATGGTTGTAGGGGGTGGGCTTGTCGGGGATATACCCCGTGGCGTAAACCGGCCGGAAGTATAAACCGGCCGGACTAGATGACTCACTGGTAACCCGCCCGGAGCTTGGCGGTTCACGGGCTACCCGCCCGGAGCTTGGCGGTTCACGGGCTACCCGCCCGGTCTTGGCGGTTCATTAGTAACCCGGCGGGCGGGTCAGATGGATGACGAGGCCCATGGCCTAGAAGGCCGGTTCACGTTTAATGGTGGGCCGGTTTATGAGAAAAGCACAAGGAATATTCCCTTACAAAGGAGGCAAGACTAGGACTCCACTTGTAATAGAGTAATCCTAGTCCTAATAGGACTAGTCATGTAAACCGCCCCTTCAACATATATAAGGAGGGGCAGGGCACCCCGAGAGGGACAAGATTGATAAGTGCCACAAGTGGGAAAAGTTAGGTTTAGACAATAGCTCTCGAGATAGAGCACTCTTGTAACCGTGATCATCATCATCAATATCAATGAAGCAGGATGTAGGCTTTTACCTTGACCATGAGGGGCCGAACCTGGGTAAAACATCACGTCTCTCGTCCCGCTCAACCCCTCTCAAGCTACCACATAGATGCGTTGGCCTCGCGACTAAGTCCTGACACTAAGGACATCTGCCATGAGAATTCCACGACAGTTGGCGCCCACCATGGGGCCTGCGTACGGTGGTGTTGAGTTCTTGGAGGGATCTCTCATATGGATCGAGAAGCTCGCAGTTGACTAGATGAAGAAGAAGAAGAAGAGGCAAGAATGATAACCTGGCATAGGGTAACTTTGAGCAGAGAGGGTAAAATTCATCGTTGAATCGTGATTAACTTTTGGAGCGGATAGTACAAGGTTAAGGTTCAAGAAGACTTAGGATCGCTACGCTTATGTGCGTTTGCTACTGCCATCCTACGATCCGCCGAGACCGACAGGCGTTGTTCCCTATACAATTAAGGAATCTGAGCCAGATCGATCTTGGTGTCTTGCTGGAAGGCGCCGGGACCAAGGAGGACCAAGCTCCAACGAGGAAACCAGCGAATTCGCTGAGTTGACAAGACCGACAGGCAGTCTAATCCGAAACCAGATTGATTCCAGGGGTGCTGCTAGAAGTACGGGCCGACAGGATTCTCTATCACGGGAAAATTGCCAAGGCGGCAGTCATTTGTTTGTTGAGGTGGCCACTGTCAAACCGTGGGCCACTACCATCAAATTGCGGCTAGAAAAATCAATCCCGAGATGGACTGGTACATCAACTGCCAAAAGCAAGTCAACTACCTGAGAAAGTTGAAACAAACAACAACTCACGGGACGACCATCAGTGCTATGTCTACATGCATCCAACAAATCCAAAAGTCTAGTTACCATACTAGCACATCTTGCCAAGTCTACATACTACTCCCTCCATTCCTAAATATTTGTCTTTTTAGAGATTTCAAATGGACACCACATACGGATGTATATAGACATATTTTAGAGCATAGATTCACTCATTTGGCTTCGTATGTAGTCACTTGTTGAAATCTCTAGAAAGACAAATATTTAGGAACGGAGGGAGTACATCCACAACTGGGTCAAACCCGCCTGGGTTGACCCGGCCGTTCCCCCACTGCTGCAGCTCTGGCATGGCCGACGCGTCGCGTGTGTTCCGGCGGACGTACGCACAAGTCATATTTTGTCCAAGAAAAACAGGACAATGGCTTACTATTTATGGCGATATGACCAGATCATCTCTTGTTCAAACATCAGGATAATTATCCATGACCGTGGTATAGTTATGCCACGGATATGGAGCGCGCGCCAGCATAATTTTACACTGGTTTTCTTCCGTGCCATGTTGCTCGACGGATACACGTGCAAATCGCCGCCCCCGTTGTTCGGTTTACATCTGTTCGTGCCTGCGACCGACTCGCGTGTTTGCGCCAGCCTACAGCGTCGCGGCCGATTCTCCCGTCTGTGCCGGTTTACAATACCGGTGCCGACTTCCCTGTCCGCACTGGCTCATGCCGCAGCCGACTCGAATACTGTCTGGACGAGTTAGGTGGTATCCATCTAAAGTTTTTTTTAGTAAACATATTGTTTTTATCAAAGAACAATTCCTTGGTCTTGTAATATTTTTGCAGGACCGTTACGAAAGGGTGTCGCCTAAGGGGGCGCATCAACATCACTTTTTGCATTGGTGTTTGTCCGTGCTAGGATGCTCGACGGATATACGTGCAAGTCGCCACCCCGATGTTCGGATTACATCCGTCCGCACCTGCCGCCGATTCGTGCATCTACACCGGTTAAACAACATCATGTTTGAATCGCCACCCACGCCGCTTTACAAACACCATGGATGACTCGTTCATCTGCCCTCACGGCGGTTCACGCGTCCGCACCGGCTTACAATGCCACGTCCGACTCATCTGTTGTTCGGGCGAATCAGGTGATATCCCTCTAAGTATAATTTAGCACATATTGTTTTTGTCAGAGAGCAATTACTTTGGTCTTTGCATTTTATATGCAGGACAATTGGTCATTGCAAAGCCGATGGTTGGATCATGGATATATAAATTGCGTAATTACTATCATGTGCTAGCATATGACCGTGCCACAATGATCAAAGAATATGTGTGCAAGACGCCGCCCTTGTGGCCCGGACTACTTCGACTCACCGGGACCGCACCCGCGATTAACTCGCCCGTCCGTGCCGGTTTACAACACCGATGAAGATTTTCCCCGTCCGCACCGGCTTACAACGCCACGGCCGACTCATCTATCGGAGCCGCCACTGATGTTGCGGTCGTCTTTGCTATCCCTCTCTCGCGGCCTGGTCTACATCAACACACCAGGCCGCACCTGTCTGCTTGAGCTGTTTATTGAGTATGAGCAAGTCACAGCTTGGGTAGCCCAGTTTTTCTTTCAACAAAATGGAGGCAAATTATCATATACTATCAACTGCCATCTGCACTGGATGGCTCAATGGGCAGGCGCACAAGTCGCTGCCACTACAGTATGGTTAACTTCAAATCGCCAGTTGGAAGGAACCATTGGCCGAGTTGCTGACACGGCTCATACGGGATAATTTATAACCCGCCACAGTCACCTCAACCTTCTATGGATTCACATCGCGCCGGTTCACATCGCGCTATCAACATCAATGATATACAAATTATGCCAGTTTATATCACGGTCAAATATGGAGAATCTCAAGCCAACTCCTCGAGTCACCTTGAGACTTGGGGGCTACAATGATATGACTTAGCAAACGTTACCGGTTTTCAGTGAAGTCAAGAACCCCAATACGTTGGAGGGAAAGATAACCCGGTCCCGGATTCACATCGTGCTGTCAGAAGATTTCCGGATTAGAAAGTATATGACAGTTACAAAATCCCGGCTCAATGAAGAAGTTTCGGGTCATCAGAAAAGGATTCCGGTTTACAATCCAGTACAAGGGAAATTTGTTCTCCGAACAAAGCTCTGAAGCTCTCAAATCCGGTTTAAGAATTTCCGGTTCAAAAAGGAATTAACTTCTCGCAAGTTCGAGTTTAAAAGCCGTCAGAACATTTCCGGCTGAAAATGAAGATTCCGGTTTAAAATCCGGTTCAAGGGAAAGATGTCTCCCACAAAGCTTTGACGCTCTCAATATCCGGTTCAAAATCCCTGTTCAAGAAGAACTTGTCTCTTGCAAAAAGTTAAAAGTTTCCGAAGAGAACCTACTGCCATGATGCGCAGTTCAAACATGGGTATCCCGCCTTACTGGCCTGACATATTATTGATCACATGGGGGCTTCTGCTTCATAAAGCGGGGTCTCTGTTCTTTTACATCATGTGTGGTTACACGGAGTTGTTCTAAAGCGGCCTCCGGTTTACCCCTTGAGTTAGCTTTTCAAAAGCATCATGTTATATCACTTGGGGGCTTGGTCGTGTCCAAACCAATGCAATACCTCTTGATAGGCGAGAGCCACCAAATCACTTGGGATTTGGTCACGTCTGAACCAGTCATGCCTCTTGATCGGCCTAAGGCCACAGAATCACTTGGGGGCTTGGTCGAACCCGAACCATTGCCATGCCACTTGATCGGCATAAACGCCACGGTTTCATTTGGGGACCTGGCTGACTTGAACCATAGCTACAGCTATCGGGAGCTTGGTCGTGTCCGACCATGGTAACGCCATCTGACCAGCTCAAATAAGCCTCTTTTTGCAAATGGTTTTGTCATTGCCTTTGCTTCACATTTTTCTTTGAAAGATATTTCTTTCTTTTTATTGCGTTTTTTTAAAAAACCGACAAAGTTTTAAGCCGGTTCAAACTGTCAAATTGACGGAACACGGTCAAATCTTAATCCAGAGACTATCTGCCCGGTTTGATTTTCTGTTACCATCCTATTATGGAGTAAACCGGTGTTTATCAAACCCGGCTCGGCTTTCAACTACAAGTTGTCAGTATGCGATCAAATTATAATCCGGAGACTATCAGCCCAGTCTGGTTTGACTACGAGTCGCCAGTATTATATATGGTTAAACCGGTATTTATCACAACCCGGTACGGTTTTATCATAAACCAGCACAATATGAAAGGAGTTATCATTACTCAAGATTGGGGTTATCACTCTTACTACAAAAGTTGGTAAAACCAACAATGTGATTCAATGTCACAGGTATGATGTATTTCATATTTGATTATTCTTAAGTGCAGCCTCGGTTATAAATCCAGGTTATATGTCAGGCATTATGACTCGTCCGGCGGTAAACCGCCAGGTCACTTTAAACTTGTTGTATGCAGAAATAGGTTGAATAAAGTATGACGATAAATTATCCGGTGTTTATTAAAACAGCCTGGCTTTTGACTATAAGTCGCCAGTATATATTTGGATTGCGCCATTGGAATCATGCGCTCATAAATCATTGGGTTATATTATTCAAATAGCCAAACTTGGCTGAATTTCCATTATGATGTTGAATGAATAAGGTTTTCATACCGGATTATGTTATCTTGAATAGCCAACATGGCTGGATTTTATTATGGTTATTAATAACAGTCCCGAGTCGCTGCAGGCTCACGACCTGGCACTTGGGGGCTACATTATTCAACTGAAGATTATATCAAATATGCAAGTCTCATGTCGCTGCAAGCATGCACCATGACACTTGGGGGCTAATGCAAAGTCATTTTTTGCTCACCTTATTGAAGACCTGACTCATCACATTGTAATGAGCAGGCCCTTGGGGGCTACCAATTGCCTCTATCAACAATTTAAGGTACAAAGCTTTTTATCCATTACATTGAAGGGTCCACTTCTCAGTTGGTAAAGCACAAGGCTCTTAACCTTGTGGACGTGAATTCAAGCCCCATGATGGGGGTTACATCATATGATGTTATTTTCATTGAAGAATATATCAAAATTCCAGCTCAATATTATCTTACTGAGACGGTCCTTGGGGGCTACACGTTGCTGTTCAAAGTTTACAAGATTATATTTACAAAGTCCCTGCTCATTATTGCATAATGACCCGACCCTTGGGGGCTACACTGGTTGAATTTTTTATGAGCATCAAGCAATTATAAGTCCCAGGTTGCTGCAAGCATGACAACCCGACACTTGGGGGCTACATATGTGGAATACTTAATTCTGACTAGTGACTGGGATGAACAACATGGATTTCTTCAAAATTGGTAACATTTATATTGAAGCAAGTCTTAAGCCATCACTTTGTTCTGCTCAAGATTTGGGGGCTACAGGTATTATATTATTATCGAAGAAATATTTTCAAATTCTCTGTTTGAGCAAACCAGATTGACCCGACGTCACCAATCATTATGACCCTGTGGCTGCAACCCGGCATCATCAATAATCATGAACCGACGTTGTGAACTGGCATTGGCAGCAATCATAACCCGGCATCTATCACCGGTCATAATCCGGGATCATCAGTTTTTATAACCCGTCCATTTTGGTAATGTTAAACCGGCCAGTTTTACATCTTCAAACCGCCTGAATATCAGATAAGTATTTCAAGACCCATATTTCTTAAACCGGCACTTTGGGAGCTGAGTCAAAGGAGTTATTCTTCACAATATTTCTCGGTGACAAACCAATGTCGGCAAATTGATTATGAAGCTGGTCTGTTGACCTGGATTTCCCAGAAGGAGGAAATAACAAAGACTTAAGAATGATTAGGTACCGGTTTATAAATTTGCTCTTGAGTTTATGTTGCAGATCAGTTTAACATGGATAAATCCAAGTTAAACTGGGGGCTAATGTCGGGGATATACCCCGTGGCATAAACCGGCCGGAAGTATAAACCGGCTGGACTGGATGACTCACTGGTAACCCGCCCGGAGCTTGGCGGTTCACGGGCTACCCGCCCGGAGCTTGGCGGTTCACGGGCTACCCGCCCGGTCTTGGTGGTTCATTAGTAACCCGGCGGGAGGGTCAGATGGATGACGAGGCCCATGGCCCAGAAGGCTCGTTCATGTTTAATGGTGGGCCGGTTTATGAGAAAAGCACAAGGAATATTCCCTTACAAAGGAGGCAAGACTAGTACTCCACTTGTAATAGAGTAATCCTAGTCCTAATAGGACTAGTCATGTAAACCGCCCCTTCAACATATATAAGGAGGGGCAGGGCACCCCGAGAGGGACAAGATTGACAAGTGCCACAAGTGGGACAAGTTAGGTTTAGACAATAGCTCTCGAGATAGAGCACTCTTGTAACCGTGATCATCATCATCAATATCAATGAAGCAGGATGTAGGCTTTTACCTCGACCGTGAGGGGCCGAACCTGGGTAAAACATCGCGTCTCTCATCCCGCTCAACCCCTCTCAAGCTACCACATAGATGCATTGGCCTCGCGACTAAGTCCTGACACTAAGGACATCTGCCGTGACAATTCCACGACAGGGCTATTTATATCCACTAGGCAACCCGACCTGATTTGTCCAAAATGACCCTTGGTCACTAAGGAACTGACACGTGTTCCAACGATCAGATTTCAAACACACACGGCAGCTTTACTTGGGCTACAAGCAAAGCTGACTTATCCAACTCTGGACAAGATTTGCTCTCATAGTCTTCACTCGAAGACATAGGATTTGGTTAAGCATCACTTCAGTCATTCTGACTAGTTCACTTGGACCCCACTTAACAGTGTGGTGGTTCCTATGACTCAAGAAAGAAAGACACAGAACGACGAAACTGCTAAGTCTTCGTGCTCCATAGTCTTCACGCGATGTCTTCTCTTGTCATAGTCTTCAATGTGAATGTCTTCACATACCACCTTTGACTTCAATGTCTTCATACATTTTTAGGGGTCATCTCTGGTAGGAAAACCGAATCAATGAGGGACTTCTACCTGTGTTATCCTGCAATTCTCACAAACACATTAGTCCGTCAACTAGGTTTGTCGTCAATACTCCAAAACCAACTAGGGGTGGCACTAGATGCACTTACACCATAGCTTGCCGTATGTCTTCTGGCAAAAGCTTCTGAGTGTTGGCTCTGGCATCGGAGGCTAGGGCATGCTGGCATGAGGAACTTGCATACTCTCGCAAAGAAGAAGCACGTCATAGGCATTGAGGGCGTCAAATTCAAGAAGGATCAGTTATGCGGTGCCTGCGAAGCTGGAAAGATGATGAGGGCCAAGCATCCCTCGAAGACAATCATGACAACGACTCAACCCTTCGAACTGCTACACATGGACCTCTTCGGCCCCACTCACTACTGTACTCTAACTACTACTGCTTGTCTATATGGCTTCGTCATTGTTGATGATTATTCAAGATACACATGGGTACACATAATCCTCTACAAGACTGAAGTGCAGGATGTTTACAGACGCTTTGGCAATCGAGCCATGAACAACTATGGCATCAACATCAAGCACATCAGAAGTGACAATGGCACTGAATTCAAGAACACCGGCCTCGACACTTATCTTGATACATTGGGCATCACTCATGAGTTCTTAGCTCCGTACACGCCGCAGCAGAATGGCATCGTGGAACGCATGAACAGAACACTCATTGAGATGGCTCGGACGATGCTCGATGAATACAAGACACCAAGAAAGTTCTGTCCTGAAGCTATTGATACTGCATGCCATGTCATCAACCATGTCTATCTTCACAAGCTTCTGAAGAAAACATCCTATGAACTCCTCACTGGTAAGAAGCCAAATGTCAGTTACTTCAGAGTATTTGGTGCTAGGTGCTGGATCAAGGACCCACATCACACTTCAAAATTTGCACCGAAAGCACATGAAGATTTTATGCTTGGTTACGGAAAGGATTCGCACTCCTATAGAGTCTTCAACCTCTTTCACTATAAAGTGGTTGAAACTGTGGATGTGCCGTTCGATGAGACTAACAGCTCGCAAAGAGAGCACCTGCCAAATGTGCTAGATGAAATTCCACCTAGTGAATCCATCAAGCTTATGGGAACTAGAGAAATCATACCGTCTGAAGTACAGCCTGATGAGGAACTTATCATTTCTGCACCTAATCAACCTGAAGACAATGCTCAGCCTGAAGACAATCCTCCAAACGATGACAATGATCAGCAAGAGCAAAATCTTCGTCCAGTTCATCCTCGTGTTGCAAATGTAGTACAGATGGAGACATAATTTATAGCATCAATGCATCTGGTCCACTCACTCGTTCAAGGGAAACACAACTAGCAAATTTCTGTGGGCACTTTGCATTTTGTCTCAATATCTGAACCCAAGAAATTTGATGAAGCCTTCATGGAACCTGAATGGATTCAAGCCATGCAAGAAGAGCTTCAACAGTTCGAGCTGAATAATGTATGGGAACTGGTCAAGCGTCCTGATCCTCGTAGACACAATATCATAGGCACTAAATGGATATATCGCAACAAGCAAGATGAGCATGGTCAAGTTGTCAGAAACAAGGCTCGTCTCGTTGGTCGAGGATACACTCAAGTTGAAGGAATTGACTTCGATGAAACATTTACTCCTGTGGCTTGGCTTGAAGCTATTCACATACTGCTAGCCTATGCAAATCATCATAACATCCTTCTGTATCAAATGGATGTGAAGAGTGCCTTTCTCAATGGCAAGATTGAAGAAGAAGTGTATGTTGCAAAACCGCCTGGTTTTGAAGATCCAAAACATCCTGACATGGTTTACAAGCTCAACAAGGCACTGTATGGCCTCAAACAAGCCCCTCGTGCTTGGTATGACACACTCAAAGACTTCCTGAAGAGCAAAGGCTTCAAACCTGGTTCCCTGGATCCCACACTCTTCACGAAGACATATGATGGTGAACTGTTCGTGTGCCAAATATATGTGGATGACATTATCTTTGGCTGCACTAATCAAAAATACAGTGATGAGTTTGGACACACGATGCAAGAGCAATATCAGATGTCCATGATGGGTGAGCTGAAGTTCTTCCTTGGTCTTCAAATACGGCAGCAACACAATGGCATCTTCATATCTCAAGAGAAATACCTCAAAGACTCCCTGAAGAAGTTTGGAATGCAAGACTGCAAAGGATATATGATGCCAATGCCAACCAAAAGTCATCTGGGTCCTGACGCCAATGGTAAAGAGTTCGTTCAAAAGGTATACCACTCCATGTTGGTTCATTGCTTTATTTATGTGCATCTAGGCCAGATATCATGCTTAGTGTTTGCATGTGTGCCCGATTCCAAGCGGCACCAAAGGAATCACATCACTTAGCTGTGAAGCGAATTCTTCGATATTTGGCTTACACCCCAACACTAGGATTATGGTATCCAAAGGGCTCAGAGTTTGATCTAGTTGGATTCTCAGATGCTGATTATGCCGGTGACAAGGTGGATCACAAGTCTACATCTGGCACATATCTCTTTCTAGGACGATCACTTGTCTATTGGTCTTTAAAGAAACAGAACTGTGTATCTCTCTCCACTGCTGAATCTGAATACATTGATGTTGGATCTTGCTGCGCTCAGCTTCTATGGATGAAGCAAACACTCAAGGACTATGGCACCCATCTGAAGCAAGTACCACTCTACTGCGACAATGAAAGCGCTATCAAGATTGCCAACAACCCAGTTCAGCACTCGAGACAAAGCACATTCAGATCCGTCATCACTTTCTCAGAGATCATGTCATGGAGGAAGATATTGATATCATTCTAGTCAACACTGAAGGGCAACTGGCAGATATCTTCACAAAGCCCTTGGATGAGAAAAGGTTTTGCAAGTTGCGGTGTGAGCTAAATATCTTGGAATCCTCAAATGTCCTGTGATCAGGCACACATCCTAACACTTATGCATGTTGATGATTTAGATGTGCAACACACGAAGTAACGTATATCTTCATTTAATGAAGACTTACACTCTAAGTGTGAATACATTAACAAGGAATTTGACTTCGGAGCGCCATGATAATTGTGCGCGGTGTCTGGGTCTAATAATTCCTATACTGTTGGTAACGCCACCACAAAATTCTTCTGTTTGAAGTGTTTGTCTCATGGCGTTACATTTGCTATGTCTTCGCATTTGGTTTGTCTTCAAATTTCAACATGTCCTCATGTTTATCTTCACTATGTTGATTTGGTTGTATTCTGATATATACATATATTAGTGTTTTGTCCTCTACAACATTCACTTATAGCTATGTCTTCTTGTTTGAATCTTTTGAACTAAGTGAATGTGATCAGAACCTAACCTCTCTATGCTTTCTGCCTCAAATTCCATCTATCCAAATCATATGCATTCTATTGAAACTGTCGAATGTCTTCTCTGCATCCTTGTCAGCAGAAGACACAAAGACAAACATTAAATCTAATTTAAATGCTCAATCCTTTTTGCCTGAAATCCGGAGAAGCGGGAATGACCACCAGACAATCCAGGCATGCGTGGGAACGCGGAACAACCTCCAATGTGTTGCATGTTCGCCACGTGTTCTTCAGATGTGAACCGACAGGGGCACCTGCGTAATAACACTGCGCCGTCCATGTCCTTATAAATACACGCCACACCCCAGTTATTATCTCTTCTTCCACTTATCCTTCTCGCACAAACCCTAGCACCACCGCTAGCCCTCGACGACGCCGGCAACGAAGCGCTTCGCTGCCACGACCTCACCGACGCCATCCTCACGCTGGCCGCGGACATCGTCTTCTCCGCCGTCGCCGTAGGTGTCCTCCTTCACCAAGTTAGGGCACGTAAGATCAAACTGCTCGGCCTCATCTTCTACTCCGTCTAGCAGTTCCTCAAGTGGTAAATAAAAGCTCTTTTTTATAGTCCTTTTGATCCGATAGATTCATCCTTCTCAACCATAAGTGGTTTCTGTCCCAACAAATTATCTATCCTGTTCTGCATCTCATAACATGCCTAGTATGTTCACTTATGCTTCACAAAGTAGTTAGATTCCTCACTTGTACTTATTCATGGATTCGTACAAATCTGGAACCAACTCTCTACATATGAGTGAATGTCTTCGCACTATGAGGTCAATGTCTTCTAAACTGATTTATCTTCAAAATCTTCTGAGAATGCGTATGACCTCTTCCCCTTCTCTCGCATCTCTAATGTTGTCACAGGTACATGTCCGTGGGAAAATCCCTTGGTTCTCATAGTCTGCATTCATTTGCAGAGTTCTTATAGCATCACATCAATTCTCCTGAAGCTAATTCCTGTCTGGCCAGCAGAAGGAAGCCTTTGCAAGTTCTGAAGCCATTCAGTGTGAACTTCATGGCGATAGAAAAATCTGTCAGGAAGGGCGACAGACAGCGCCGTGAAAACACTGCTAAGGACCTGCCACCCAATCTCTATGAGCTATACAAGTCAGATCTAGAAGAGACCTATGGAGCACGCAAGAACCGAATCCAATGGATTCGAAGACATTTGGCAGAGGAATGGTTCAAGTACAAATTTGTCACTGATGAATATGCTGAAAAGAATGCCATCAAGGGCCCCTGGGGAGATATTATATACAAAGGTCTTCAGCCCAAGTCGAAGTCTGAAGCTATTCCTCAAGGCTTCTCCCCTTGCATGATCCGCGGACCTCAGCCTGCTAATGCCAACCCATCCTCTCTGTTATGGTGTTGTGAAGACAATCTCTTTAAGAGCAACTTCCAGTTTGCCAAAACTTCTGCCAAAGAGAACAAGAAGTCGCTTGGGTTAGACTTCAACCCCAGTCCCTCTGCTCCTCGTGCCGACGGCACACGCGATGCTGAACCCAATATTGTAGGGCTCTTCTACAACCTTGAAGGTCTCATCACTCACATTCAGGTTCAAGGGGCAGCCGTGGATCACTCTGCAGATGACGCTGATTCTGACGAAGCGCCTGCACCACCGAAGCCTGTGAAGCAAAAGAAACCAAAGGCTTCAAATCCCTCCTCTGCACCAAAAGTTTCGCGGGCGAAGCCTCTGGACACCGCACCTCCTGAAGCAAGTGTGCAGTCTGAAGATCTCTCTCGCATCTCCAAGTCTGACAAGATGAAGAAGCCCATGCAACCAACTGGTCAAGCATTGACCCCTGCTGCCGTTCTGAGGAATGAGAATGAAGCCATTGATCTGTCTAGCGACGATGATCTTGGCGATGATGCTCTTGAGCTACTTATAAAGAGAAAGAAAGAGGCGGAAATCTTCAGTGATCTTCCCCTCTTTGATGTGGAAATCCTATACAAGTTCATTGATGAGTGGTTCGACTGCCCAGACCTCGGTTTTGATGATCTTCAACTCCCAATTGGCCTCAGCGTCTCCTTCCATGGAGCCATTGCTCCTGAGCTGGATCTTGCACAGAGAATTCTTGAGATGAAGCACAAGATTGACTATGAAAAGGCTCAGTTCAAGAAGCACATGGCCAAGCTCAACGTGGCAGGCGTCCAAAACTTCAAGGTCATGCTGCATGAGCTCAAGGAGGCGTTCCACAAGAAACATGAAGAAGCTAAAGGTTCTCCAGAGCGCATGAAACACCTGGCTGCCAAATGTGTTCAAGGCTACAATGAAGCTGAAAAGCGCAAGGCTCTGGGGCGACCTGGCATCGACCCCAGAATGGCTGCCAAGAAGAAGAAGAAGCCTGCTGTGGCCCAACCTGAAGCATCAAGGCAGGAAGAACCTCACATTGTCTTCCCTGCCAGTATGACAGGCTCGAAGCCTAAGGTCCCCACAGTGGCTTCGGAGCTCAACAAAACAAGGGCAGCTGAAGCCGAAGCCCGCAAGCACAAGACAAGCACACCACTAACGACGCTCCACCGACAAAAAAGAGAAAGACAAAGAAGAAAGATCAGGCTGCTCCCGTAGTGCCCCTTGTTGTCGAGCCGATCTCAGTGGCTCATCCTGCCTCTGAACATAGGGAGCGCCAGTTGATAGTTCATGAGTCTGCTTCCACAGAGGCTCCTGAAGCTGAAGACATTCCAGCTGTTGACCCCACTGCAGCTGAAGACATTGGTCATTGAGGGAGTCCTGGATAAGGGGGTGTTCGGATAGCCGGACTATACCTTCAGCCAGACTCCTGGACTATGAAGATACAAGATTGAAGACTTCGTCCCGTGTCCGGAAGGGACTTTCCTTGGCGTGGAAGGCAAGCTTGGCGATACAGATATGCAGATCTCCTACCATTGTAACTGACTTTGTGTAACCCTAACCCTCTCCGGTGTCTTTATAAACCGGAGGGTTTTAGTCCATAGGACAACATACACAACAACAATCATACCATAGGCTAGCTTCTAGGGTTTAGCCTCTCTGATCTCGTGGTAGATCTACTCTTGTACTACACATATCATCAATATTAATCAAGCAGGACGTAGGGTTTTACCTCCATCGAGAGGGCCCGAACCTGGGTAAAACTTCGTGTCCCTTGCCTCCTGTTACCATCCGGCCTAGACGCACAGTTCGGGACCCCCTACCCGAGATCCGCCGGTTTTGACACCGACATTGGTGCTTTCATTGAGAGTTCCTCTGTGTCGTCGCCATCAGGAAGGATGCCTCGCCCCGTCTTTAAAGACGGCACCGTTGCTAAGGGAGCTTTGGCTGTCGGCCAAACCCTCCGGCTAGGTGGTTTTCTTATGACCGCCTGTTCGGCTTCTGCGCCGACGATGACTTCTCGAGCCATCGAAAACAATCTTCATGTCAGCTCGGAACTCGCCGAGCAGTTAGATCCAATGGAGCTCTCCTCCATAAACGAGCTCTTGGATCGCTTCGCCGCCCTGGGAGTCGCTACGGATTACGACCAGATTGGGCCTAAACCCGATCTGAGAGAGATTAACTCTCCCCAAGTCACCCATCACGTTGCCGTGGTAGAGGGACAGGGCGGCGGCCCTTCATCTATCTTAAGGACTCGCTACATCCGGATTCCCGATCCCTCCAAGCCGGATACCCGCGGAGGGAGGATATCACTCAAGACCTGAACTTAGAGTCGGGCGACGGGCTGGATTCATTGGACAACATCCAGGAATCCAAATTTTCGAGTTCGGAAATTCCTCGGCCTCTGACCCTCAGATGCGGTGAGGCTTCGGATTTAATTCCACCCACCCACCCCAACATAAGCGATCTATCCAAAATCAGGCAAAAGCCCGATGAAACAGTACATCATTACTGGGCCAGATTCCTCCTAGTTAAGAACATGCTAAGGGACTGCCGCGAGGCAGACGCAATCTCAATTTTCTGCAATAATTGCACGGACAAGGGAATACTCAACGCCATAAGTCGCCATGATATTACACACTTCACTGACTTAGCGTCCATTGTACGAAAGTACTATGCGATGGAAAGCGCCTGGAAAACCGAAATCAAATTTTGGGACAATCCGGCCTTGAATACAAACCTAGTCCAAAATAAAAGGGTGCATCATCGCCAGACACCCGGGTCAAGCACTAAAAAGCAAAAACCCTCTACAGGGCATGGAACCGTACTGGAAGGATGGCTCAATGGACCCTGTAAAATTCACAGTATAGAGGACGCCACACCAACTCACAGCCTCAGAGCATGTTGGATACTCCGGCAGGTGGCCAAAATTGGCGAAAATCTCCTAATTCCGGAGGCCACAGAAAGCCACCCCAGAGGCACCAATACGGTATTAACAGTATTCGAGACTTTCGCATCAAATAATATGCGAAAAAGGACACTCCGCAGCCTTGCCGAATTCTACCAAGTAGCAACAATAAACCCATGGAGTGATACAGCTATTACCTTTAACGCCAGTGATGAACCTAAATTCTGAACAGCCCGAGCACCAGCTGCATTGGTCCTCAGTCCAATAGTGGACGGCTTTCGTCTTACCAAGGTACTCATGGACGGCGGCAGCGGATTGAACCTCATTTATGAGGAAACCCTTCAAAAAATGGAAATAGACTGGAACCGCATTGAGCGAAGCAGCACAACCTTTAGAGGAATAATCCCCAGTCGGGAAGCGCGCTGTACAGGAAAAATCACACTAGATGTGGTGTTCGGCACGCCGGATAATTACAGGTCCGAAGAGTCACGTTCCATGTGGCTCCGTTCAGCAGCGGTTATCACGCTCTGCTAGGGCGGGAAGCGTTTACAATCTTCCAAGCAATACCCCATTACGGGTACATGAAGCTCAAGATGCCCGGGCCTAACGGGATCATCACTCTCGCTAGTGATCCGGACATAGCACTCCGCGCCAAAAACAAGACAGCCGCACTGGCTCTCCAGGCACTATCCGAAGCCCTAGCGGCTGAGGAACTGACTGCGCTGCGCTCTACGGTGAATAGGGACGATGTGGTACTCGACAAAAGATCCAAGTCCACCTCCTTTAAACCGGCGGACGAAATAGTCAAATTCCAAGTCCATCCAACGGACCCCAATAAAACAGCTTCCAACGGGGCAAAGTTAAACCCTGATGTAGACGTCGCACTGCGAGAGTTCCTACGAGAGAACTGGGACATTTTCGCCTGGCACCCTTCAGACATGTCAGGAATCCCACGCAGGCTGGCCGAGCACAGCTTAAATATCCAAACAGGATTCAAACCTGTCAAACAGGCTCTTCGGTGTTTTTCCGAACCTAAGAAACAAGCCATGGGAGAGGAGCTAGCAAAGCTATTGGAGGCCGGATTCATCAGAGATATAAAACATCCGGACTGGCTAGCAAACCTGGTGATGGTACCAAAGAAGGACAAATCCTGGCGCCTGTGTGTTGATTTTAAAGACCTTAACAAGGCTTGCCCAAAGGATCCCTTCCCCCTCCCCCGCATCGATCAAATTATCGACACTACCAGAGGACACGATTCATTGTGTTTCCTCGACGCATATTCCGGCTACCATCAAATCAAGATGGCAGAACCAGACCAAGCCGCAACGGCATTTATCACACCATACGGCCCATTCTGCTTCAACACGATGCCCTTCGGGCTCAAAAACACCGGCACAACATATCAGCGCATGATTCAGACATGTCTGGCAAGCCAGATCAGCAAAACAGTGGAGGCGTATGTAGATGATGTGGTCGTCAAAACAAGACATGTTGAATCTCTAGTAGACGACTTGAGGCTCACATTCGATAACCTCTGAACATGCGACATCAAGCTCAACCCGGAAAAATGCGTTTTCGGCGTTCCAGCTGGAAAGCTCTTGGGCTTCATTGTATCCAGTAGAGGAATTCAAGCAAATCCAGCCAAGATCCGAGCTCTGTCGCAACTGGATATCCCAAAGGACCTCAAACAAATACAAAAGTTAACCGGATGTGTGGCGGCTCTAAGCCGCTTTATCTCCCGCTTGGGAGAAAAGGCCCTACCCCTTTACCGCCTCCTTCAGCGCACCGAACACTTCAAATGGACGGATGCAGCCACGGCCGGACTCGACGAACTAAAAGCCATACTGGCAACAAACCCAGTCCTGGCCGCGCCAAACATTGGCGAACCAATGCTATTATACATTGCAGCAACACACCAGGTTGTAAGCGCAGTGCTCGTCGTCGAACGAGAAGCGGACGGACACAAATTCCCCCTTCGAAAGCCGGTCTATTATGTGTCCACTCTCCTCACTCCCTGCAAATCACGGTACCTGCATTATCAAAAGATTGCGTACGCGGTATTCATGGCATCCCGGAAGCTACGACACTACTTTCAAGAGTGTTCAATAACTGTGGCCTTGGAAGTACCACTTAACGATATTATAAACAACCGTGACGCAACGGGCCGGATTGCAAAATGGGCCATTGAGCTCCTCCCATTCGACATAACTTATAAGCCACGGCGAGCCATCAAGTTGCAAGTCTTGGCCGACTTCGTCGCAGAATGGACGGAGGCCGAACTCCCTAAAGAGTACGGCACATATTCAAATTGGATCATGCATTTCGATGGCTCCAAGATGTTGGCCGGACTGGGGGCCGGCGTAATTTTGACGTCCCCCACAGGAGACATAGTTCAATACGTACTCCAGATTATGTACACGGACTCCAACAATGCAGCCGAATATGAGGCCCTTTTACATGGTCTCCGGATGGCTGTATCCATGGGCATTCAACGCCTAGAGGTGCGCGGGGACTCGAACCTCGCAATATCCCAAATAAATGGAGACTTCGATGCCAAGGATCTAAAAATGGCAGCTTACTGCAACGCCGTCCTAAAAATGTCATCTCGGTTCGAGGGGCTTGAATTTCACCATATAGCCCGGGAAAATAATCAGGCGGCAGATGTCCCGGCACGCATCAGCGCAAAACACGATGTAGTCCCCCCAACATCTTCTTGGAAAGGCTGTTCAAGCCATCCATAGTATGGGAAGGGGAGCCGAACAATAACAGCCCGGACCCAACCGCACTGCCCGACACCGAACATTCTAACACAATCGGAGGCTCTGCAAATGAAATAACACCTTGAACCCACGTAATAATGGCTGTCATCGCCCCGTGGACAGAACCATTCCTCGCCTACCTTACTAGGCAGGAACTCCCCGAGGACCAAAATGAGGCACACTGCATAGTGCGGCGATCCAAAGCCTACAGAGTCCACGAGGGAGAGCTTTATAAGAAAAGAACTACCGAAGTCCTTCAAAGGTGCATCTCCGAAGAGGAGGTGCAGAACCTCCTGGCTGAAATTCATGCTGGACTGGGCGGTCATCACGCTGCAGCTCGGTCCCTTGTAAGCAAGGCCTTCCGTACATGCTTTTATTGGCCAACGGCCCGGGCAGACGCTCAGGACTTAGTCCAACGATGCACCGGTTGCTAGCTCTTTGCAAACCAAAGCCATATGCCACCCACCGCCCTCCAAACTATCCCCATTACTTGGCCCTTCGCGGTCTGGGGGCTTGACATGGTTGGACCCCTTAAAGGCGGAACCCACAAGCAAAAATACTTACTGGTCATGGTGGATAAGTTCACCAAATGGATAGAAGCCAAGCCTGTTAAGACGGCCGAATCCGGACCGGTGATAGACTTTATATCCGGGGTTGTACACCGTTACGGCGTCCCCCACAGCATCATCACTGATAACGGCACAAACTTCACGGCCGACGAGGTAAAACTCTGGTGCAAAAACATGGGCATCAAGCTCGATTATGCTTCCATCTATCACCCACAAACTAACGGCCAGGTCGAATGTGCAAATGGTCTTATCATGAGCGGCATCAAACCCAGATTAGTGCGGTCCCTCAAGGAATCTAACACGCACTGGGTAGAGGAGCTCGACTCCGTACTCTGGGGGCTGCGGACCACGCCGAATCGCACCACCGGATACACACCATTCTTTATGGTGTACGGCGCAGAGGCAGTTTTTCCTTGCGACATAATTCATGACTCACCTCAAGTGTGCATGTACGAAGAAAGAGAAGCCGAGCTCGATCGGCAGGACAGCTTGGACGCATTGGAGGAAGAGCGTGACGTGGCAAAAGCCCGTTCCGCATTCTATCAACAGCAGGCTCGAAGATACCAAAGCAAAGAAGTACGGGCCAAAAATTACAACGTTGGCGAATTAGTTCTACGACTACCGGACAAGAAAAAGGACAAACTCAAGCCCAAGTGGGAAGGTCCCTTCATAATTGACCAAGTCCTGACTGGTGGAGCATACCGCCTGCAGGATGCATCGGATAACCGACTCGAGCCGAACCCATGGAACACAGCCCATCAACGAAGATTCTATGCCTAGCGCCGGACTCTGTGTTCGTCTCCTTCCTCTGTCCATTTTTATATATTTTCTATCTTACATTTCTCTTCTGCTCTCTCTCTCTCTCTCTCTCTCTCTCTCTCTCTCTTATAGCCTTTAAAGGCTCATAAAGTGACGCGCTATCCGCGCTCATTAAACCTGGGGGCTTCTTTAAACAGAAGCTTATTCATACGGGCTTCATGCCCAACACATGTGTCACACTTCCGCATGTACCTTTTATTCACCATTATATGCATCGATATGACTTAAGTTTTGGCCAAGCTGGGTTGCCTGGCTCCTGTGCTTACCCCTACGTTCCCGATTGTTCGGCTAGGTGGTAAAGGGAGCACCTCTGTGATTGTTACTACCGGGTCAGTCGGATGTGTACCTCAGACTGGGTGAAGCCGAAAGCTAGCGTTCTTAAGGGAATATTCGGTCGGTGAACTAAAGATGATCTTTTTTTATCTATACGCCCCCAGATGTTTTTCCTGCGTTTCTTTTCGCAGCATGGACATGCACTTTAGGGCATGCCTCCTAGGGAAAGGAAACCCTAACGGAACTATTCTCCCTAGAAGATGTTTCTTACTAACCATGTAATATAACATAACTAGTCGGGCACTTGTCTGTCCACGCACTAATGACCCCTACGCCTGGTCTCCATGCATTCCCTGGTTCCTATATAACCGCATGGGAATTCGGACACACTCCGGACCGTCTGGTCCCGAGGCTGAGGCGAAAAGGTCGGCCATGACAAATGATCTACAATCCGGCTAGAAGGCATTATAAATGTCAATCAAATTACATAGTCATTTTGACTGATTGTATTCCTCTTCAATAACATCTAACAGGCTGTCTAATTTACAGACCTGCTGGGAATACTTTGCGGCCAACTCTACTTGGCCGTATACTAAGCTTACAGGGATCTCCTTCCCATCGGGACCTGCAGGACCGACCTCAGCCATGTGGTTGGGGTCAGCCTTTGTGTACCGCGTCTTCACCATGGCCCAGGCCTCCCTAGAGCCTTGATGGCAGGCCGATATCTTCCACAATCGGAAGCGCCGCCGTGCTCCCTTTAGCTTCTCCGCAAGCTCTCCAATACCTTTGGGCATGGAGATGGATGGCCAGAGGGCCTGGGCGACGTCTCGCATCGCCTGCCGAACTCGATCGAGCAGTTGCGAGAGCTCGGGAAGAAGGTCACCCGTAGAACCGGGCATCTCCTCTATAGGACGACCTGTTAGCACACCTATAGACATTGCTCTATTAGTCAACTTCCCGACCGAACTTTCTTTCAAAGGTTCATTCAAGCACTTACTAAATATGCCACGCCGAAGCTGCTGATTCTCCTTAACGGAGACTGACAGCTGGGCACGAACATCTTTCAGCTCGACGCCCAGCTTGGTGTTAGCATCTTGGAGATCGTTCTTCTCCCGCCTCACCTTTGTCAGCACCTTCTCACCAGCCTTTAGCTGGCGTAGGAGGTGTTGCCTTTCCGGATTCAATCCGGCGCCATCTGCAATTTCATTTGTCAGATTCGCACCCATGCCGTGCTTCGCAGAATACTTATCTTTCGAAGTATATATTACCAGAGGGGGTCTCCTTGGGCTCCCTTGCCGCGGCTAGTGCGGCCTCAAGTTGGGCTTTGCACTCTTCTAGCTCCTTGGACAGTAGGGAATTCTTTTCTGTAAGAACCTGCATAACAAATAATCCTTAAATCAGTTATTCTAACTGTTTCAAGTCTCGGGGGCTACTGGTATCTATATATAAGTACCAAAATTTTCTTACCCGTATGTCTTTTACATATTGCTCCGTGGCTCTGGCTAGACCATTTTGAGCGTCACAGAGGTGCGCATCTCCCGATTTGAAGGCATCTAACGCCTCTTGGGAGAAACAAGCGTCGTGAAGAATTGTCCGGCGATGCCTGTGGTTCATGGCACTCTCCACCTCAGAGTTGGTGGCAGACAACCTGTCCACATCCTCCGTCGGAGGAGCGCCCAGTGCGCGCCTTGTGTTCGCCTCCACCTCCGGACTAGGCTTTGGAGCCTGGCTGGTGGAGGCGTGATTGGCAGCCTCTCCGAATCCAGTCCAGCAAGGTCTCTTTGTCCTGAAGAGAGCACGAGTTTTAATGTGCCTTGAAGGTGTAACACCTGGGATAAGGGGGTGTGCCATACCTTTGCGCTGACGTCTCAGTCCGGACTGCACCTCTTTTCTGCCCACGGGGCCCTGCGGCCCCCCGTTGGCTTGTCGCCGCAGGATCGGCCTACCGTTTCTAGGAGGCCGGGATTAGCGCCGGGTAATCAGCTGTAATGGCCACCAAGGCGTTGTCCTTGCTCAGTTGATGGAACGCTCCATCAATCAGCTCCACCGAAAAGTCCGGATCCTCTTGAGAGTCTGGGTCGAGGGACCGTCCTGGGTCCTCGGGTTGTGGAGGAGGGCTGCTTATTTCTTTAACAGCCTGGCGCAGTTCCTGCGTTGAAATCACTAGATTGAATATTTAACAATGGGGATATAAAACGGATGGGCAAGATGTGACCACTCACCCAGCTTGGAGGATTGTACATGGAAAATCCACCCTTTGGGTCGACGCGGAGAAAATCCTACTCTTCTCCCTTGTACAAAGCGGACAAGGTCTTTATTAGTGCCGCAGCCGAATCCGGCCCCTTACGGCCGTAGCGGGTGGTGTCGTCCTCCCTATTGAAGTCCCACATGGGGTGGCCTCTATACTATAGCGGCTGCACCCCTCGCATGATGCATGCGGCCATGACCCCGATCATGGTCAGTCCGGAATGAGCTAGCAATCTTATCCGGCCCATCAGGTAAATAACGTCCCTGTCACTTTCCCTCTGAGGGCTCCATGGACGCCAGCTTAGGCATTTATTTAAGGGAGCACTGTCGAATTCAGGGAGGCCGATCCAGACAGGATCCGGCAGTGGGATGTCTTCTATATAAAACCATTCCGAGGGCCAGTCTTCGGACGCCTTCTTTGGGGTTCCGGACAGATATCCGGTCCCGGCGATGCGCCACACTTCGGCTCCTCCCACTTGATACATTGACCCCTTCTTGGAACGGGGCACGAGGCAGAATAGCTCTTTCCACAGCCCTAAATGAGCCTCAACACCCAAGAACAGCTCGCAGAGGGCTACAAAGCCCGCGATATGCAATACGGAGGCAGGCGTGAGATTATGTAGCTGGAGGCTGTAGAACTCCAGCAGCCCCCGGAGAAATGGATGGATTGGAAATCCGAGCCCCCTTATTAAATAAGGGACGAGGCACACCCGCTCTCCTTTGGAGGGATTAGGGGCACTCTCTGCTTGCTCTCCGCCGTTATAGACGGCAAGACCGGCTCGAACCGGGACCATATAGGCCGAGGGAGAAATCCCTTGGTCTGGAGCGTCACTAGCTCGCTATGCGAGATGGAGCATCTCTCCCAAATATCCAGGCTTAGGGCTGGAAGGGCGAGGGGAGGAGTTGTGACGGCTGGCCATGGTGGAATGGACCTTTGTCGGATGCACTCTGATGAACACTCGCGAAGGGGAGAAGGTGTGGTTTGGATCTAAATCCTCGTCCCCTTAAATAGGGCAGCTCATTTGTTCGGCTAGGGGTGTGGATGTAAAAACACTCAGACTTTTCATATTCGTTTGACACGTGGGAAGCGGCCATTATTGGGCGTAGAAGCCAAGGAGCGCAACATCTACAAGAAACCGGACTTTATTCAACAGGTACACGGAAATTGGGGGAGAACCCACCTTGCAATGCCGAAGACAATCTGCCGGCCGGACTCATCATCATTGAAGCCTGGTTCGGGGGCTACCGAGGGAGTCCTGGATAAGGGGGTGTTCGGATAGCCAGACTATACCTTCAGCCGGACTCCTAGACTATGAAGATACAAGATTGAAGACTTCGTCCCGTGTCCGGAAGGGACTATCCTTGGCGTGGAAGGCAAGCTTGGCAATACGGATATGCAGATCTCCTACCATTGTAACCGACTTTGTGTAACCCTAACCCTCTCCAGTGTCTATATAAACCGGAGGGTTTTAGTCCGTAGGACAACATACACAACAACAATCATACCATAGGCTAGCTTCTAGGGTTTAGCCTCTCTGATCTCGTGGTAGATCTACTCTTGTACTACCCATATCATCAATATTAATCAAGAAGGACGTAGGGTTTTACCTCCATTGAGAGGGCCCAAACCTGGGTAAAACTTCGTGTCCCTTGCCTCCTGTTACCATCCGGCCTAGACGCACAGTTCGGGACCCCCTACCCGAGATCTGCCGGTTTTGACACCGACAGTTATCAGGACAATGTTGAAGATGATGAAGTCCTTCCTCAGATCGAACACAATGTGGTACCATCGCTTGTTCTCACGAACAGCGAACTCATCAGCATTGGTCGTCCATTGACGCCAATTACTCAGGATGACTCATGGGCTGATCACCCACAAGACTCCCCCCGTCCAGAAGAATCACCAAGTACACCCCCACGTCATGTCACCACTCCGGTGCTTGAAGACAATGACTTTGTGGCCCAACCAACTCCATCTTCACAAGCGTCGCCAGCGTTCCATAGGCTTCGCAAAGGACCAAGGCCACATGTCACACTGTCAAGTGTTCCAGAAGGAGAAGAGCGCCAATTTGTTTCACGCCAAGTCTTTCCTAAAGCCTCTCCTACTACGAACATCCCCGAGTCTGAAGCCAAAGCTGCTGAAGACATTCTAGCTGCATCAGCCGATGAACAAGAAGAACCAAGAGAAGAAGAACGTGTTGCTACACCCCTGTCCAACCCTGAAGTTGTTCTCAAGGCGAACGTGTCCGACCCTCCAGCTACTCGAGTGGAGGTTGAAAACTCTGAGGCGGCCACTAACACCAACACTGAAGCCAATGATGTTGCCATGGATGAAGCTAATGTGGCGCCTGAAGCTAATGTGGTGCCAGAAGAGAATGCACCTGAAGCCAGTGTTGCACCTGAAGCAAATCCGCAACTCGACGACAATGCCTCTGATCCTGTACCACCTCCCAGGCCACACACCATTGAGCAAGCATTCTATCAAGGTCAACTTACCACCGTCCGCTGGCCCATTCTGGTTCCTCCACCTGATGTTGGTCTGCAATTTGACTATCATGTAGAGCGCAGGCCTCAGGTCCAGAAGCCGAAGCCAAGGTTGTCCAGGTTTCCAGGTACAACAACCTCACCAGGATCATTCAATGCGAATGGCTTCAAGGCACACAACACATTCTTTGACAGTGCCAAGAACCCCTACACAAGGCTAATAATTTCATCAGACCGATTCTGGAGTTATCAGCAGCGCTGTTACTATTCCTGCATCTTATAGAATCAGGGGTGCATTTTCCCTCATATGCGTCTAGACATCAAAGCCATGGCTGGCCTGACTTGCCTAGAAGAAGCCCTTGACTACTTCAAAGATGCTGGTCTTCTCCCATTTGTGACAGCAAAAGAACATTGGAATGAAGAGCTTTTGCTTCAATTCTATGCTACTCTCCACATTCGTGGCTACAACAGGGATCCGAAGACATGGATCCTTGAGTGGATGACGGGTGATGTACATCATGAAGCTAAAGCCCAAGACATCATTAAGCTTACAGCCCTGCCCACTCCTGGCGAACATTATGAACCAGGTTTTCAACTACACCAGAATGCTTTGGAGAGCATATTCCAGAAGCCAGAGCCTAATTTGAGCCAAATGCTGAGCATGATGAAGCCTCTGCCACGCGACGCTGAATACCCAACGAAATTCTTTGTTGAATACCTAGAGTATCTACCTCGCACCATTTATCACATCATCAGGCGAACTCTATGGCATGTCAAAGGACATTCATCTGCAGTGAAGCTTGAAGGAGCAATGAAAACTTTGGTTTTCTATATCTTCAATGGCATCAGCTTCAATGCTCGAGACTTTTTCATTAGGCAGTTGGCTGCATCTGGCTCCGACATCTTTGGTCTGAAGTTCTACGCTCCATGGGTAATGCGCCTAATCAAGCTTCACTTGCAATCAACTATCAGCCTTCTGCACGCAATCATCTAATATTCTTGCTAGAGGTTGATCTGTCTGTTGAAGCCATCTACCTAGAGCCTGCCAAAGAGCCTGTTACTCTTCACAATGTTGATCACCAAAGCTTCTCACAGCCCATTGAACGAGTTTAGGCCGTTTCTCGTGTTTATCACTTGGCTGGCAATACATGTGCCCCTCGCACCCAAACTGAAGCCACTGAAAGCACCATAGATCAAAGGCCTCAGAAGCGATCTCGTGTTCTCAATGATCAAGAGCTTCTCGTCAGTCTACATCAGAAACAAGATAAGCATCATGACTGGCTTAAGCGTCAAATACAAAGCCTCTTGGGGGATGTCAATCGCATTCGCAACCTTGCCACCAAGAATGCCTTCGTTACACATGAAACCTGTCACCGATCGTGGAAGAGTCTGACTCTGCTGAGCTCTGAAGATGATCTTCACCAGGATGGCTTCGCTGAGAGATTCAAGTTTGATTCCACTCCTCCCCGGAACGCTCACTTGCGTCGGACTCCCTCACTCAAAGACTCTGACTATTCTTCGCCAGCTGCGACTGTTAATGCCAGAGTCATTGATGACCAAGATGATGCTACCTCACCACTTCCAACTTTGGCGCGTTTCAACACTGCACCAAGTTCATCTGCACCACCAAACCTCAAGGACGACCCTGCTGCTTCGCCTACTCCTAATGGGAACGAGTAGCAAGCTCTATGTCTTCAAACCTTTTTGGTCATTACTAACAAAAGGGGAGAAGCATATGATTTGATAGTATTCAAGCGGGTCCATATGGGTGGTTGCTATACTTTTGCTACATTTGCCAAGTGCTTACAACTCTTGCTTTTTATACATTTGGTTCTTTTGAGTTGTAACACTTAAACTTGATGGTCGTCTGCTACCTTTTCGTCAACTATGTGATGCGATGATAAATTCCGCACGAAGTCATTTTGTAGACGTCCATTTTTCATTATGCATGTCATTATATTTGTTATATCCCTTCATGCATGATGAATTGTCTCCATAAGTAGAAGAGGAGCTCCGCAAGTACAACCTGCCATGTGCATTTGCATTCAAAAGCAAAATACATATATGCACAACTTCAGGGGGAGCCTTTATGCTACTTACGAAGACAATACCTAAATCCTTTACAATTTCACATACTTTTATCCCCGTTGAAAACTTCAACCAGTTTGTCATCAATCACCAAAAAGGGTGAGATTGTACGTGCATCTAGTGCCACCCCTAGTTGGTTTTGGAGTATTGACGACAAACCTGGTTGAGGGACTAATGTGTTTGTTAGAATTGCAGGATAACACAGGTAGTAGTCCCTCATTGATTCGGTTTACCTACCGAAGATGACCCCTAAAAATGTATGAAGACATTGAAGACAAAGGTGGTATGTGAAGATATTCACATTGAAGACTATGACAAGAGAAGACATAGCGTGAAGATTATGGAGCGCGAAGACTTAGTTGTTTCGTTGTTTCCTTTTCTTCTTTGTTGAGTCATAGGAACCACCATACTATTAAGTGGGGTCCCAGTGAACAAAGTCAGAATGACTGAAGTGATGCTCAACCAAAATCCTAAGTCTTCTAGTGAAGATAATGAGAGCAAATCTTATCCAGAGCTAGATAAGTCAGCTTTACTTGTAGCCCAAGTCAAGATGTCGCGTGTGTTTGAAATCTGATCATTGGAACACGTGTCAGTTCCTTAGTGACCCAGGACCATTTCGGACAAATCAAGTCGGGTTGCCTAGTGGCTATAAATAGCCCACCCCTACACCATAAATTGGTGGCTGCTCAAAGTTAGTGCACGGCTTTTATCGTTTGAGAGCAACCCACCTCCGAAGCCTTTGAGAGAGAAATCCTTGCGAGGACAAAGCCCTAAACACCCAGAGCCAAAGAGTGTTAGGCATCATTGAAGTCTTCCTGTCTATGTGATCTGAAGACTTGTTACACTTGAGGACTGTGAATCCTCCAGCCGGTTAGGCGTCACGTTTTGAGCATCCAAGAGTCATTATGGATCGCCGGTGAACGAAGTCTGTGAAGGTTTGGAAGTCTACCTTGAAGACTTACCTGAGTGATTGGGCGAGGACTGTGTGTCCTTAGCTCAAGGGGAATAAGGTGAAGACACGGTCTTCTGAGTTAAATCTCAGCCTCCCTAACCAGACGTACAGTTGTCATAGCAACTGGAACTGGTCCAACAAATCATTGTCTTCTTCACTAAGCAACTGGTTCTATCCTTCCCATCTCTTTATTTATAGTTGGTCTTTGTGAAGTCATTATCTATTTGCATTATCTATTTGTCTTCACTGTGTGACTGTTTGTTCTGATTGGCTTCATACTATGTTCCATCCTGATCCATACTTCCTAGCTGCTGTTAGTCTTCATGCTTTCACTTCATTGAATACTTGACTATGGCTTGCCTAGTGTAGTCCACCTTGTGCTGCATGTTTATAGGTTCATTTCTATTGTTTGTCTTTGAAACTTCCATGTTTTGAAGACTTTTATAAAAATTTCCTATTCACCCCCCCCTCTAGTCGATAACTAGCACTTTCAAAGGTGGTTGCACGCAGAGGGATGATAGTTGATAGAAGAGTGAAGCTTGATTAAGCGCATCGCCCATGGAGCATAAAACTTCAGGCCAAATAGATCAATTCCAGATGTAGCAAGTTGCCTGATGAAGAAATCTTGAGCATTGAAACTGATGCCATTCAGGATATAGAACACCAATGTCTTCATCGTGCCTTCAAGCTTGGCTGCAGGAGAATGTCCTTTGACGGGCCATAGAGTTTGCCTTACAATGTGATAAATGGTTCGGGGCCTTCAGTAGCAGGAGGGTCGGGCACTGACACGTTCTCATCAAGAATGACTTGTTGAGTAACAGGGGGTGTGGCAGCTCTTGCTTCTTCTTGTCTTGGTTCTTGATTGTCTCCAGCTGATGCATCCGGAATGTCTTCAGCGGCTTTGGCTTTAGAACCTGAGACATTCACATTAGGAGTGGCTTCAGGAAACACTTCACGTGCGACTGAGATTTGTTGCACTTCTCCTTCAGGAATGCTCAACATGGTGACCTGTGGCCTAGGGCCTTTGCGAAGCCTGCGGAATGCGGGCAATGCCTGTGGTGATGGAGTGGTCTGGACCATGTAGTCATCGTCAAGCACCAGAGTGGTGGCTTGAGGTGTTGGAGTACTGGGTGTGTCTTCCTTACTTGGGGTCTCTTGTTGAGGGTGATCAGCCCACGAAGCATCCTGAGAAATTGGCATCAAAGGACGACCAATGCTGATGAGTTCGCTATTCATGAGAAAAGGCGATGATACCGGTTGGTTCTCGATCTGAGGAAGGACTTCATCATCTTCTACATTGTCTTCATGACCAATGTCTTCAGCTGTGATGGGGTCAGCAGTTGGTACTTCTTCGTCTTCAGGAGCATCTGTGGTAGCAGGCTCGTGAACTACAAGTTGACGCTCTTGGTTTGAGGAGGCAGGGTGAGCAACTGAGATGGGCTCAACAACAAGTGGCTCTGTGGTAGCAGCACACTCTTTCCGCGAAGACTTTGTCTTTGGCTTCTTTGCTGATGGAGCACCATCAGTGGCATTCCTGTGCTTGCGCTTTTTGGCATCGACTTCAGCTACCCTAGTCTTCTTCGGTTCTGAAGCTGCTGAGGGGACCTTAGGCTTCGAGCCTGTCATGCTGGCTGGGAATACAATGCTAGGTGCATCCTGCCTTGGTGCTTCAGTGTGTGCCGCAGCAGACTTCTAATTCTGTTTGGCAGCCATTCTGGATCGATACCAAGACACCCAGAGCCTTGCACTTCTTAGCCTCATTGTGCGCTTGAACACATTTCTCTGCGAAGTATTTCATCTGCTCTCTTCCTTTGGCTTCTTCGCGTTTCTGGTGAAACTGCTCCTTGAGGTTATGCAGCATCTGCTTGAAGTTCTGAAAATCAGCTACGCTGAGCTTTGTCGTGTGCTTCTTAAACTGTGCCTTCTCAAAGTCAATGTTGTGAAGGAAATATGCCCTAGAGGCAATAATAAAGTTATTATTTATTTCCTTATATCATGATAAATGTTTATTATTCATGCTAGAATTGTATTAACCGGAAACATAATACATGTGTGAATACATAGACAAACAGAGTGTCACTAGTATGCCTCTATTTGACTAGCTCATTAATCAAAGATGGTTATGTTTCCTAATCATAGACATGAGTTGTCATTTGATTAACGGGATCACATCATTAGGAGAATGATATGATTGACTTGACCCATTCCGTTAGCTTAGCACTTGATCGTTTAGTTTGTTGCTATTGCTTTCTTCATAACTTATACATGTTCCTATGACTATGAGATTATGCAACTCCCGTTTACCGGAGGAACACTTTGTGTGCTACCAAACGTCACAACGTAACTGGGTGATTATAAAGGTGCTCTACAGGTGTCTCCAAAGGTACTTGTTTGGTTGGCATATTTCGAGATTATGATTTGTCACTCCGATTATCGGAGAGGTATCTCTAGGCCCTCTCGGTAATGCACATCACTTAAGCCTTGCAAGCATTGCAACTAAATGAGTTAGTTGCGGAATGATGTATTACGGAACGAGTAAAGAGACTTGCCGGTAACGAGATTGAACTAGGTATTGAGATACCGATGATCAAATCTCGGGCAAGTAACATACCGATGACAAAGGGAACAACGTATGTGGTTATGCGGTCTGGCCGATAAAGATCTTCGTAGAATATGTGGGAGCCAATATGAGCATCTAGGTTCCGCTATTGGTTATTGACCACAGACATGTCTCGGTCATGTCTACATAGTTCTCGAACCCGTAGGGTCCGCACGCTTAATGTTTTGATGCCGGTTATATTATGAGTTTTGATGTACCGAAGGTTGTTCGTACTCCCGGATGTGATCACGGACATGACGAGGAGTCTCGAAATGGTCAAGACATGAAGATTGATATATTGGAGGACTATATTCGGACACCGGAATGGTTCCGGGTGTTATCGGATATATACCGGAGTACCGGGGGTTACCGGAACCCCCCCCCCCAGGGGGTTATTGGGCCTCATGGGCCCAAAGTAGTGGAAGAGGAGACGCAGCAGGAGGTGGCGCGCAGCCCCCCTTGCCCCAATCCGAATTGGGAAAGGGAAGGGGGCGCGGCCCCCCTTCTCCTTCCTTCTCTCCACCTCCGCCTTCCCCCTTCTCCTAGTTGGAATAGGAAAGGGGGGAACCTACTTGGAGTAGGATTGCCCCCCTTGGGCGCGCCTCCTCCTCTTGGCCGGCCCCCTCCTCCTCCACTCCTTTATATACGTGGCCAGGGGGCACCCCATAGACACAACAATTGATCTCTTGATCTCTTAGCCGTGTGCGGTGCCCCCTTCCACCATAATCCACCTCGATCATATCGTAGCGATGCTTAGGCGAAGCCCTGCAATGGTAGAACATCATCATCGTCACCACACCGTCGTGCTGACGGAACTCTCTCGTGAAGCTCTACTAGATTGGAGTTCGCAGGGCGTCATCGAGCTGAACGTGTGCTGAACTCGGAGGTGTCGTGCGTTCGATACTTGATCGGTCGGATCATGAAGAACATACGACTACATCAACCGCGTTGTGCTAACGCTTCCACTTTCGGTCTACGAGGGTACGTAGACAACACTCTCCCCTCTCGTTGTTATGCATCACCATGATCTTGCGTGTGCGTAGGAAATTTTTTGAAATTACTACGTTCCCCGACAGTGGCATCTGAGCCAGGTTTTATGCGTTGATGTTATATGCACGAGTAGAACACAAGTGAGTTATGGGCGATATAAGTCATACTGCTTACCAGCATGTCATACTTTGGTTCGGCGGTATTGTTGGATGAAGCGGCCCGGACCGACATTATGCGTACGCTTACGCGAGTCTGGTCCTACCGACGTGCTTTGCACACAGGTGGCTGGCGGGTGTCAGTTTCTCCAACTTTAGTTGAACCAAGTGTGGCTATGCCTGGTCCTTGCGAAGGTTAAAACAACATCAACTTGACAAACTATCATTGTAGTTTTGATGCGTAGGTAAGAACGGTTCTTGCTAAGCCCATAGCAGCCACGTAAAACTTGCAACAACAAAGTAGAGGACGTCTAACTTGTTTTTGCAGGGCATGTTGTGATGTGATATGGTCAAGACATGATGCTAAATTTTATTGTATGAGATGATCACGTTTTGTAACCGAGTTATCGGCAACTGGCAGGAGCCATATGGTTGTCGCTTTATTGTATGCAATGCAATCGCCCTGTAATGCTTCACTTTATCACTAAGCGGTAGCGATAGTCGTGGAAGCATAAGATTGGCGAGACGACAATGATGCTACGATGGAGATCAAGGTGTCACGCAGGTGACGATGGTGATCATGAAGGTGCTTCGAAGATGGAGATCACAAGCACAAGATGATGGCCATATCATATCACCTATATTGATTGCATGTGATGTTTATCTTTTATGCATCTTATCTTGCTTTGATTGACGGTAGCATTATAAGATGATCTCTCACTAAATTTCAAGATAAAAGTGTTCTTCCTGAGTATGCACCATTGCCAAAGTTCGTCGTGCCCAGACACCACGTGATGATCGGGTGTGATAAGCTCTACGTCCATCTACAACGGGTGCAAGCCAGTTTTTGCACACGCAGAATACTCAGGTTAAACTTGAAGAGCCTAGCATATGTAGATATGGCCTCGGAACACTGAGACCGAAAGGTCGAGCGTGAATCATATAGTAGATGTGATCAACATATTGATGTTCACCATTGAAAATTACTCCATTTCACATGATGATCGGTTATGGTTTAGTTGATTTGGATCACGTGATCACTTAGAAGATTAGAGGGATGTCTTTCTAAGTGGGAGTTCTTAAGTAATATGATTAATTGAACTTAAATTTATCATGAACTTAGTACCTGATAGTATTTTGCTTGTCTATGTTTGATTGTAGATAGATGGCCTGTGCTGTTGTTCCGTTGAATTTTAATGCGTTCCTTGAGAAAGCAAAGTTGAAAGATGATGGTAGCAATTACACGGACTGGGTCCGTAACTTGAGGATTATCCTCATTGCTGCACAGAAGAATTACGTCCTGGAAGCACCGCTGGGTGCCAGGCCTGCTGCAGGAGCAACACCAGATGTTATGAACATCTGGCAGAGCAAAGCTGATGACTACTCAATAGTTCAGTGTGCCATGTTTTATGACTTAGAATCGGGACTTCAATGACGTTTTGAACGTCATGGAGCATATGAGATGTTCCAAGAGTTGGAGTTAATATTTCAAGCAAATGCCCGGATTGAGAGATATGAAGTCTCCAATAAGTTCTATAGCTGCAAGATGGAGGAGAATAGTCCTGTCAGTGAACATATACTCAAAATGTCTGGGTATCATAATCACTTGACTCAACTGGGAGTTAATCTTCCTGTTGATAGTGTCATTGACAGAGTTCTTCAATCACTGCCACCAAGCTACAAGAGCTTCGTGATGAACTATAACATGCAAGGGATGGATAAGACGATTCCCGAGCGCATCGCAATGCTAAAGGCTGCGGAGGTAGAAATCAAGAAGGAGCATCAAGTGTTGATGGTCAATAAGACCGTCAGTTTCAAGAAAAAGGGCAAAGGGAAGAAGAAGGGGAACTTCAAGAAGAATAGCAAACAAGTTGCTGCTCAGGAGAAGAAACCCAAGTTTGGACCTAAGCCTGAAACTGAGTGCTTCTACTGCAAGCAGACTCGTCATTGGAAGCGGAACTGCCCCAAGTATTTAGCGGATAAGAAGGATGGCAAGGTGAACAAAGGTATATGTGATATACATGTTATTGATGTGTACCTTACTAGAGCTCATAGTAGTACCTGGGTATTTGATACTGGTTCCGTTGCTAATATTTGCAACTCGAAACAGGGACTACAGATTAAGCGAACACTAGCCAAGGACGAGGTGACGATGCGCGTGGGAAATGGTTCCAAAGTCGATGTGATCGCGGTCGGGACGCTACCTCTACATCTACCTTCGGGATTAGTTTTAGACCTAAATAATTGTTATTTGGTGCCAGCGTTGAGCATGAACATTATATCTGGATCTTGTTTGATGTGAGACGGTTATTCATTTAAATCAGAGAATAATGGTTGTTCTATTTATATGAGTAATATCTTTTATGGTCATGCACCCTTGAAGAGTGATCTATTTTTGATGAATCTCGATAGTAGTGATACACATATTCATTATGTTGAAGCCAAAAGATGCAGAGTTGATAATGATAGTGCAACTTATTTGTGGCACTGCCGTTTAGGTCATATCGGTGTAAAGCGCATGAAGAAACACCATACTATTGGACTTTTGGAACCACTTGATTATGAATCACTTGGTACTTGAGAACCGTGCCTCATGGGCAAGATGACTAAAACGCCGTTCTCCGGTACTATGGAGAGAGCAACATATTTGTTGGAAATCATACATACAGATGTATGTGGTCCGATGAATGTTGAGGCTCGTGGCAGATATCGTTATTTTCTCTCCTTCACAGATGATTTAAGCAGATATGGGTATATCTACTTGATGAAACATAAATCTGAAACATTTGAAAAGTTCAAAGAATTTCAGAGTGAAGTTGAAAATCATCGTAACAAGAAAATAAAGTTTCTACAATCTGATCGTGGAGGAGAATATTCGAGTTACGAGTTTGGTCTACATTTGAAACAAAGCGGAATAGTTTTGCAACTCACGCCACCCGGAACACCATAGCGTAATGGTGTGTCTGAACATCGTAATCGTACTTTACTAGATATGGTGCGATCTATGATGTCTCTTACTGATTTACCGCTATCATTTTGGGGTTATGCTTTAGAGACGGCTGCATTCACGTTAAATAGGGCACCACCGAAATCTGTTGAGACGACACCTTATGAACTATGGTTTGGCAAGAAACCAAAATTGTCATTTCTTAAAGTTTGGGGCTGCGATGCTTATGTGAAAAAGCTTCAACCTGATAAGCTCGAACCCAAATCGGAGAAATGTGTCTTCATAGGATACCCAAAGGAGACTGTTGGGTACACCTTCTATCACAGATCCGAAGGCAAGACATTCGTTGCTATGAATGTATCCTTTCTAGAGAAGGAGTTTCTCTCGAAAGAAGTGGGTGGGAGGAAAGTAGAACTTGATGGGGTAACCGTACCTGCTCCCTTATTGGAAAGTAGCTCATCACAAAAACCGGTTCCTGTGACAACTATACTAATTAGTGAGGAAGTTAATGATGATGATCATGAAACTTCAGATCAAGTTATTACTGAACCTCGTAGATCAACCAGAGTAAGATCCGCGCCAGAGTGGTACGGTAATCCTATTCTGGAGTCATGCTACTGGATCATGATGGACCTATGAACTATGAAGAAGCGATGGTGAGCCCAGATTCCGCAAAATGGCTTGAAGCCATGAATTCTGAGATGGGATCCATGTATGAGAACAAAGTGTGGACTTTGGTAGACTTGCCCATTGATCGGCAAGCAATTGAGAATAAATGGATCTTCAAGAAGAAGACTGACGCTGACGGTAATGTTACTATCTACAAAGCTCGACTTGTTGCGAAAGGGTTTCGACAAGTTCAAGGGATTGACTATGATGAGACTTTCTCACCCGTAGCGATGCTTAAGTCTGTCTGAATCATGTTAGTGATTGTCGCATTTTATGATTATGAAATTTGGCAGATGGATGTCAAAACCGCATTCCTGAATGGATTTCTGGAAGAAGAGTTGTATATGATGCAACCGGAAGGTTTTGTCGATCCAAAGGGAGCTAACAAAGTGTGCAAGCTCCAGCGATCCATTTATGGACTGGTGCAAGCCTCTCGAAGTTGGAATAAATGCTTTGATAGTGTGATCAAAGCATTTGGTTTTATACAGACTTTTGGAGAAGCCTGTATTTACAAGAAAGTGAGTGGGAGCTCGGTAGCATTTCTGATATTATATATGGATGACATATTATTGATTGGAAATGATATAGAATTTCTGGATAGCATAAAGGGATACTTGAATAAGAGTTTTTCAATGAAAGACCTCGGTGAAGCTGCTTACATATTGGGCATTAAGATCTATAGAGATAGATCAAGATGCTTAATTGGACTTTCACAAAGCACATACCTTGACAAAGTTTTGAAGAAGTTCAAAATGGATCAAGCAAAGAAAGGGTTCTTGCATGTGTTACAAGGTGTGAAATTGAGTAAAACTCAATGTCCGACCACTGCAGAAGATAGAGAGAAAATGAAAGATGTTCCCTATGCTTCAGCCATAGGCTCTATCATGTATGCAATGTTGTGTACCAGACCTGATGTGTGCCTTGCTATAAGTCTAGCAGGGAGGTACCAAAGTAATCCAGGAGTGGATCACTAGACAACGGTCAAGAACATCCTGAAGAACCTGAAAAGGACTAAGGATATGTTTCTCATTTATGGAGGTGACAAAGAGCTCATCGTAAATGGTTACGTTGAGGCAAGCTTTGACACTGATCCGGACGATTCTAAATCACAAACCGGATACGTGTTTTTATTGAACGGTGGAGCTGTCAGTTGGTGCAGTTCTAAACAAAGCGTCGTGGCGGGATCTACATTGGAAGCGGAGTACATAGCTGCTTCGTAAGCAACAAATGAAGGAGTCTGGATGAAAGAGTTCATATCCGATCTAGGTGTCATACCTAGTGCATCGGGTCCAATGAAAATCTTTTGTGACAACACTGGAGCAATTGCCTTAGCGAAGGAATCCAGATTTCACAAGAGAACCAAGCACATCAAGAGACGCTTCAATTCCATCCAGGATTTAGTCCAGGTGGGAGACATAGAAATTTGCAAGATACATACGGATCTAAATGTTGCAAACCCGTTGACTAAGCCTCTGCCACGAGCAAAACATGATCAGCACCAAGGCTCCATGGGTGTTAGGATCATAACAGTGTAATCTAGATTATTGACTCTAGTGCAAGTGGGAGACTGAAGGAAATATGCCCTAGAGGCAATCATAAAGTTATTATTTATTTCCTTATATCATGATAAATGTTTCTTATTCATGCTAGAATTGTATTAACCGGAAACATAATACATGTGTGAATACATAGACAAACAGAGTGTCACTAGTATACCTCTACTTGACTAGCTCGTTAATCAAAGATGGTTATGTTTCCTAACCATAGACATGAGTTGTCATTTGATTAACGGGATCACATCATTAGGAAAATGATATGATTGACTTGACCCATTCCGTTAGCTTAGCACTTGATCGTTTAGTTTGTTGCTATTGCTTTCTTCATAACTTATACATGTTCCTATGACTATGAGATTATGCAACTCCTGTTTATGGGAGGAACACTTTGTGTGCTACCAAACGTCACAATGTAACTGGGTGATTATAAAGGTGCTCTATAGGTGTCTCCAAAGGTACTTGTTGGGTTGGCGTATTTCGAGATTAGGATTTGTCACTCCGATTGTCGGAGAGGTATCTCTGAGCCCTCTTGGTAATGCACATCACTTAAGCCTTACAAGCATTGCAACTAAATGAGTTAGTTGCGGAATGATGTATTACAAAACGAGGAAAGAGACTTGTCGGTAACGAGATTGGACTAGGTATTGAGATACCGACGATCGAATCTCGAGCAAGTAACATACCGAGGACAAAGGGAACAACGTATGTGGTTATGCGGTCTGACCGATAAAGATCTTCGGAGAATATGTGGGAGCCAATATGAGCATCCAGGTTCCGCTATTGGTTATTGACCGGAGACATGTCTCGGTCATGTCTACATAGTTCTAGAACCCGTAGGGTCCGCACGCTTAACGTTTCGATGTCGGTTATATTATGAGTTTTGATGTACCGAAGGTTGTTCGGACTCCCAGATGTGATCACGGACATGACGAGGAGTCTCGAAATGGTTGAGACATGAAGATTGATATATTGGACGACTATATTCGAACACCGAAATGGTTCGGGGGTTATCGGATATATACCAGAGTACCGGGGGGTTACCGGAACCCCCCCCGGGGGTTATTGGGCCTCATGGGCCCAAAGTAGTGGAAGAGGAGAGGCAGCAGGAGGTGGTGCATAGCCCCCCTTGCCCCAATCCGAATTGGGAAAGGGAAGGGGGCGCGGCCCCCCTTCTCCTTCCTTCTCTCCACCTCCGCCTTCCCCCTTCTCCTAGTTGGAATAGGAAAGGGGGGGAAAAACCTACTTGGAGTAGGATTGCCCCCCTTGGGCGCCCCTCCTCCTCTTGGCCGGCCCCCTCCTCCTCCACTCCTTTTTATACGTGGCCAGGGGGCACCCCATAGACACAACAATTGATCTCTTGATCTCTTAGCCATGTGCGGTGCCCCCTTCCACCATAATCCACCTCGATCATATCGTAGTGGTGCTTAGGCGAAGCCCTGCAACGGTAGAACATCATCATCGTCACCACGCCATCGTGCTGACGGAACTCTCCCGTGAAGCTCTACTGGATTGGAGTTCGCGGGACATCATCGAGCTGAACATGTGCTGAACTCGGAGGTGTCGTGCATTCGGTACTTGATCGGTCGGATCATGAAGAACGTACGACTACATCAACCGCGTTGTGCTAACGCTTCCGCTTTCGGTCTACGAGGGTACATAGACAACACTCTCCCCTCTCATTGCTATGCATCACCATGATCTTGCGTGTGCGAAGGAATTTTTTTGAAATTACTACGTTCCCCAACATCTTGTTCTTCAGCTCGACGATCTTCGGAGCCAAGGCCAGCTCATTTGCAATGGCTCTGTGGAAGGTGACATTGATGTTGAAAGTGGTAGTTATCTACTAGAGGGGGTGAATAGGTGATTTTTATGGAAGTCTTCAAAACACGGGGGCTTTGAAGACAACAAGTAGAAATGAACCTATTGATATGCAGCGGAAGGTAGACTACACTAGACAAGCCGTAGTCAAGTAAGCAATGAAGTGAAAGCATGAAGACTATCACCAGCTAGGTAGTATGGATCAAGATGGAAGATAGTATGAAGCCAATCAACAACAGTCTTCACACAGTGAAATCAATCAGATCATGCAAGCAGGCAATGACTTCACGAAGACAAACAGTAAGTAAAGGGAGGTAAGAGATAGAACCAGTTGCTTGGTGAGGACAGGTATTTGTTGGACCAGTTCCAGTTGCTGTGAAAATTGTACGTCTGGTTAGGGAGGCTGAGATTCAACTCAGAAGACCGCGTCTTCACCTTATTCCCCTTGATCTAAGGACACACAGTCCTAACCCAATCACTCTGGTAAGTGTTCAAGGGAGACTTCCAAACCTTCACAGACTTTGTTCACCGGCGGTCCACAATGGCTCTTGGATGCTGAGAACGCGACGCCTAACTGGCTGGAGGATTCACAGTCCTCAAGTGTAACAAGTCTTCAGATCACGCAGACAGAAAGACTTCAGTGATGCCTAACACTCTTTGGCTCTAGGTGTTTAGGGCTTTGTCCTCGCAAGGATTTCTCTCTCAAAGGCTTCGGAGGTGGGCTGCTCTCAAACGACAAAAGCCGTGAACTAACTCTGAGAAGCCACCAATTTATGATGTAGAGGGTGGGCTATTTATAGCCAGGAGGCAACCCGACGTGATTCGTCTGAAATGACCCTGGGTCACTAAGGAACTCACACGTGTCCAACAGTCAGATTTCAAACCCACGCGGCAGCTTGACTTGAGCTACAAGTAAAGCTGACTTATCCAGCTCTGGATAAGATTTGCTCTCATTGTCTTCGCTCGAAGACTTTGGATTTGGTTGAGCATCACTTCAGTCACTCTGACTTTGTTCACTTGGACCCCACTTAATAGTACGGTGGTTCCTATGACTCAACAAAGAAGAAAAGGAAACTACGAAACAACTATGTCTTAGCAATCCAAGAAAGAACTTTAGCTCACCCATCATGGACATCTGATATTACTCTTGCATCATGTGTCCAAACTCATCACTGTATCTTTTTTCAGTGCAGCCAAAGATAATGTCATCCACATAGATCTGGCACACAAACAGTTCACCATCGTATGTCTTCATGAAGAGAGTGGGATCCAGGGAACCAGGTTTGAAGACTTTGCTCTTCAGGAAGTCTTTGAGTGTGTCATACCAAGCACGAGGGGCTTGTTTGAGGCCATACAATGCCTTGTTGAGCTTGTAAACCATATCAGGATGCTTTGGATCTTCAAAGCTAGGTGGTTGTGCAGCATACACTTCTTCTTCAATCTTGCCATTGAGAAAGGCACTCTTCACATCCATCTGATATAGAAGGATGTTGTGGTGGTTGGCATAGGCTAGCAGAATGTGAATGGCTTCAAGCCTAGCCACCGGAGAAAATGTTTCATCGAATTCAATCCCTTCAGCTTGCATGTATCCTTAAGTAATGAGACGAGCCTTGTTTCTGACAACTTGACCATCCTCACCTTGTTTGTTGCGATAGATCGATTTTGTGCCTATGATATTGTGCTTACAAGGATCAGGACGCTTGACCAGTTCCCATACATTGTTCAGCTCGAACTGTTGAAGCTCTTCTTGCATAGCTTGAATCCATTCAGGTTCCATGAGGGCTTCAACAACTTTCTCGGGTTCAGATATGGAGACAAATGCAAAGTGCCCATAGAAATTTGCTACTTGTGTTGCTCTTGAACAAGTAGGGGGACCTGGTGCATTGATGCTGTCAATTATCTTCTCAATCTATACTTAATTTGCAATACGAGGATGAACTAGACGAAGATTTTGCCTTTGCTGATCATCGTCTTCATCTTCAACATTGGCATCAGGCTGAGCAGAGTCTTTGGGTTGATTTGGTGCAGAAATGATAAGTTCCTCTTCATCCCATGCCTCTGAAGGTATGATTTCTCCAGTACCCATAAGCTTGATGTATTCACTTGGTGATACTTCATCTAGCACATTTGGCAGGTGCTCTCTTTGCGAGCCGTTAGTTTCATCGAACCGCACATCCACAGTTTCAACCACTTTATAGTGAAAGAGGTTGAAGACTCTGTAGGAGTGTGAATCCTTTCAGTAACCAAGCATAAAACCTTCATGTGCTTTCGGTGCAAATTTTGAAGTGTGATGCAGATCTTTGATCCAGCACCTAGCACCAAATACTCTGAAGTAGATTACGTTTGGCTTCTTACCAGTCAGTAGCTCATATGATGTCTTCCTTAGAAGCTTGTGAAGATAAACACGGTTGATGACATGTCATGCAGTATAAATAGCTTCAGGACAGAACTTCCTTTGAGTCTTGTACTCATCAAGCATCGTCCGAGCCATCTCAATGAGTGTTTTGTTCTTGCATTCCACGATGTCATTCTGCCGAGGTGTCTATGGAGCTGAGAACTCATGAGTGATGCCCAATGTATCAAGATAAGTGTCGAGGCCGGTGTTCTTGAACTCTGTGCCATTGTCACTTCTGATGTGCTTGATCTTGATGCCATAGTTCGTCATGGCATGATTTGCAAATTGTCTGAAGATATCCTGCACTTCAGTCTTGTAGAGAATTATATGCACCTAGGAATATCTAGAGTAGTCATCAACAATGACGAACCCATAGAGACAAGAAGTGGTAGTAAGAGTGGAGTAATGAGTAGGGCCGAATAGGTCCATGTGAAGTAGCTCTAAGGGATGTGATGTCGTCATCATTGTCCTCGAGGGATGCTTGGCTCTAGTCATCTTCCCAGCTTCGCAGGCACCACACAGATGATCCTTTTTGAACTTGATGCCCTCCATGGCTACGACAAGCTTCTTCTTTGCGAGAGTGTACAAGTTCCTCATGCCAGCATGCCCTAGCCTCCGATGCTAGAGCCAGCACTCTGAAGCTTTTGCTAGAAGAATACATCCAACTGTAGTCCTGCTGAGAAATCTACCATGTACAGATCACCTTTTTGGTACCCTTCAAAGACTAGAGAATTGTCGGATTCCATTAGAACAAGGCAATGATATTTTCCAAATATCACAATCATGCTCAAGTCACAAAGCATTGAGACAGACATTAAGTTGAAACCAAGGGATTCAACAAGCATCACTTTGTCCATGTGATCATCCTTTGAGATTGCAGCTCTACCTAGACCCAATACCTTGCTTTTACCAGTGTCAGCAAATGTGATGTGACTCTTGTCAGATGGACGTAAGGTTGAGTCCATGAGGAGACTTCGATCGCCAGTCATGTGGTTAGTGCATCCACTGTCAATAATCCATTCTAAAGCAGCTGGTGTCATACCCTACAGTGCAGTTAGGGGGATAGGCTTCACGAAGGGTATTGTGAAGCATAAACATTTGGCGAGAAAGTGGATTATGAAAGCTCAGATCCAGGTTAGGACTGATAGGATGATTTGCAAGCGATTCAGGAACAAAATACATAGTAAGACCATTTGGGCATTTTATCTTGCGCCCCACAAGATGTTTTAGGCCTCCAACAATAGCATCTGACGCCTTTGATTTCCGGCTGGAGACCCTTCCCTGCAAAAGAGAGTTAAGTTTTCTTAAGCACCCACATTTTCAGTGGTGGCTTCGAAGCAATGAGTCTAATTGCAGCATCTGAGAACTTTGGCTTTGGATCCCTAGAAAATAGTATTGCGGGAGGTGAATAATACTCATAAGAATAGGCAGAATAGTTCTTGGTCTTACGAACATGGCGGTTTGATGAAACACACTCATATTCATAGGCATGAGTATGGTTACCCTGCAAAACATTAGTGTTAGGGTGACTCTAGTGAGTCCTCTGTCTGTATGAAGCCTTTGGACCATATGAAGCCTTTGGTCTGGGGTTTGTCTTTTTCCCAGGTGGTGTCATTATGGCATTCACCTGAAGATTTTTAATACAACTGTAAGTGCGTCTAGTGCCACCCCTAGTTGGTTTTGGAGTATTGACGACAAACCTAGTTGAGGGACTAATGTGTTTGTGAGAATTGCAGGATAACACAGGTAGAAGTCCCTCATTGATTCTGTTTTCCTACCAAAGATGACCCCTAAAAATGTATGAAGACATTGAAGTCAAAGGTGGTATGTGAAGACATTCACATTGAAGACTATGACAAGAGAAGACATCGCGTGAAGACTATGGAGCGCGAAGACTTAGCAGTTTCGTCATTCTGTGTTTTTCTTTGTTGAGTCATAGGAACCACCATACTGTTAAGTGGGGTCCAAGAGAACCAGTTAGAATGACTAAAGTGATTCTTAACCAAAATCCTATGTCTTCGAGTGAAGACTATGACAGCAAATCTTGTCCAGAGTTGGATAAGTCAGCTTTGCTTGTAGCCCAAGTAAAGTTGCCGTGTGTGTTTGAAATCTGACCGTTGGAACACGTGTCAGTTCCTTAGTGACCCAGGGTCATTTCGGACAAATCAGGTCGGGTTGCCTAGTGGCTATAAATAGCCCACCCCCTACAACCATAAACGGTTGGCTGCTCAGAGTTAGAGTACAGCTTTTGTCGTTTGAGAGCAACCCACCTCGAAGCCTTTGACAGAGAATTCCTTGCAAGGATAAATCCCTAAACACCCAGAGCCAAAGAGTGTTAGCCATCACTTAAGTCTTCCTGTCTGTGTGATCTGAAGACTTATTACACTTGAGGACTGTGAATCCTCCAGCCGGTTAGGCGTCGCGTTCTGTGCATCCAAGAGTCATTTGTTGGAAATATGCCCTAGAGGCAATAATAAAAGTGTTATTATTATATTTCTTTGTTCATGATAATAGTCTTTTATTCATGCTATAACTGTATTATCCGGAAATCGTAATACACGTGTGAATACATAGACCACAATATGTCCCTAGTAAGCCTCTAGTTGACTAGCTCGTTGTGATCAACAGATAGTCATGGTTTCCTGGCTATGGACATTGGATGTCGTTGATAACGGGATCACATCATTAGGAGAATGATGTGATGGACAAGACCCAATCCTAAGCATAGCACAAAGGTCGGTTAGTTCGTTTGCTAGAGCTTTTCCAATGTCAAGTGTCTCTTCCTTCGACCATGAGATCGTGTAACTCCTGGATACCGTAGGAATGCTTTGGGTGTATCAAACGTCACAACGTAACTGGGTGACTATAAAGGTGCACTACAGGTATCTCTGAAAGTGTCTATTGGGTTGACACGGATCGAGACTGGGATTTGTCACTCCGTATGACGGAGAGGTATCTCTGGGCCCACTCGGTAATGCATCATCATAATGAGCTCAAGGTGACCAAGGTATTGGCCACGGGATCATGCATTACGGTACGAGTAAAGTGACTTGCCGGTAACGAGACTGAACAAGGTATTGGGATACCGACGACCGAGTCTCGGGCAAGTAACGTACCGATTGACAAAGGGAATTGTATACGGGGTTTGATCGAATCCTCGACATCGTGGTTCATCCGATGAATTCATCGAGGAGCATGTGGGAGCCAACATGGGTATCCAGATCCCGCTGTTGGTTATTGACCGGAGAGTCTCGGTCATGTCTGCATGTCTCCCGAACCCGTAGGGTCTACACACTTAAGGTTCGGTGACGCTAGGGTTATCAGGAAGACAAGTATGTGATTACCGAATGTTGTTCGGAGTCCCGGATGAGATCCCGGACGTCACGAGGAGTTCCGGAATGGTCCGGAGGTAAAGTTTTATATATGGGAAGTTGTTAAACGGGCACCGGAAAGTTTCGGGGTCATACCGGTATTGTACCGGGACCACTGGAAAGGTTCCGGGGGTCCACCGGGAGGGACCACCCCTCCCGGGGGGGCCACTTGGGCTGCGTAGGGATAGCAGCCAGCCCCTAGTGGGCTTGGCGCCCCCCCCCCTTGGGCCCATGCGCCTAGGGTTGGGGGGGAACCCTAAAGGGGGCGCACCCCCCTTGCTTGGGGGGCAAGCCCCCCACCCCTTGGCCGCCGCCCCCCCTAGGGTTTTCCCTAGAGGGCCGGCCCCCCTTGCCCTTTCCCCTATATATAGAGGGGTGAGGGGAGGGCTGCAACACAACACAACTCAAGGCGCAACCCGTCTCCTCCCCAACACCTCTCCTCCTCCGTACGTGCTCGGCGAAGCTCTGTCGGAATACTGCTGCACCAACTGCACCACGCTGTCGTGCTGCCGTTGGAGCTGCCTTCCTCAACCTCTGCTTCCTCCTTGCTGGATCAAGATGGAGGAGACGTCTCCCGTCCCGTACGTGTGTTGAACGCGGAGGTGCTGTCCGTTCAGCACTTGGACATCGGTGATCCGAATCACGTTCGAGTACGACTCCATCATCACCATCCCCTTGACAAGCTTCCGCTCGTGATCTACAAGTGGTATGTAGATGCAAACTCTCTCCCTTGACTCGTTGCTTAGATGAACTCATAGATGGATCTTGGTGAAACCGTAGGAAAAATTTTAATTTTCTGCAACGTTCCCCAACAATGGCATCAGAGCTAGGTCTATGCGTAGTTCTCTTTGCACGAGTAGAACACAATTTTGTTGTGGGCGTGGATCTTGTCAACTTGCTTGCCTCTACTAGTCTTTTCTTGCTTCAACGGTATTGTGGGATGAAGCGGCCCAGACCAACCTTACACGTACGCTTACGTGAGACCGGTTCCACCGATTAACATGCACTAGTTGCATAATGTGGCTGGCGGGTGTCTGTCTCTCCCACTTTAGTTGGAGCGGATTCGATGAAAAGGGCCCTTATGAAGGGTAAATAGAAGTTGACAAAATCACGTTGTGGTTATTCGTAGGTAAGAAAACGTTCTTGCTAGAACCCAATTTGCATCCACGTAAAAGATGCAACAACAATTAGAGGACGTCTAACTTGTTTTTGCAGCGATTGATCATGTGATGTGATATGGCCAGAAGTTGTGATGAATGATGAATTGTGATGTATGAGATCATGTTCTTGTAATAGGATTCACGACTTGCATGTCGATGAGTATGACAACCGGCAGGAGCCATAGGAGTTGTCTTTATTTTTGTATGACCTGCGTGTCATTGAAGAATGCCATGTAACTTACTTTACTTTATTGCTAAACGCGTTAGTCATAGAAGTAGAAGTAGTCGTTGGCGTGACAACTTCATGAAGACACGATGATGGAGATCATGATGATGGAGATCATGGTGTCATGCCGGTGACAAGATGATCATGGAGCCCCGAAGATGGAGATCAAAGGAGCTATATGATATTGGCCATATCATGTCACTACTTTATATAATTGCATGTGATGTTTATTATGTTTTATGCATCTTGTTTACTTAGGACGACGGTAGTAAATAAGATGATCCCTTACAAAATTTCAAGAAGTGTTCTCCCCTAACTGTGCACCGTTGCTACAGTTCGTCGCTTCTAAGCACCACGTGATGATCGGGTGTGATGGATTCTTACGTTCACATACAACGGGTGTAAGACAGTTTTACACAGCGAAAACACTTAGGGTTAACTTGACGAGCCTAGCATGTGCAGACATGGCCTCGGAACACGGAGACCGAAAGGTCGAACACGAGTCGTATGGAAGATACGATCAACATGAAGATGTTCACCGACGATGACTAGTCCGTCTCACGTGATGATCGGACATGGGCTAGTCGACTCGGATCGTGTAACACTTAGATGACTAGAGGGATGTCTAATCTAAGTGGGAGTTCATAATTTGATTAGAACTTAATTATCATTAACTTAGTCTAAAGCCTTTTCAAATATGTCTTGTAGATCAAATGGCCAACGCTCATGTCAACATGAACTTCAACGCGTTCCTAGAGAAAACCAAGCTGAAAGATGATGGCAGCAACTATACGGACTGGGTCCGGAACCTGAGGATCATCCTCATAGCTGCCAAGAAACAATATGTCCTAGAAGGACCGCTAGGTGACGCTCCCGTCCCAGAGAACCAAGACATTATGAATGCTTGGCAGTCTCGTGCTGATGATTACTCCCTCATTCAGTGCGGCATGCTTTACAGCTTAGAACCGGGGCTCCAAAAGCGTTTTGAGCATCACGGAGCATATAGATGTTCGAAGAGCTGAAACTAGTTTTTCAAGCTCACGCCCGGGTCGAGAGATATGACATCTCCGACAAGTTCTATAGTTGTAAGATGGAGGAAAATAGTTCTGTCAGTGAGCACATACTCAAGATGTCTGGGTTGCACAACCGTATGACCCAGCTGAATATTAACCTCCCTGATGAGGCAGTCATTGACAGAATCCTTCAGTCGCTCCCACCAAGCTACAAGAGCTTTGTGATGAACTACAATATGCAGGGGATGGTAAAGACCATTCCTGAAGTATTTTCTATGCTGAGGTCAGCAGAGGTTGAAATCAAGAAAGAACATCAAGTGTTGATGGTCAATAAGACCACTAAGTTCAAGAAAGGCAAGGGTAAGAAGAACTTCAAGAAGGACGGCAAAGAGGTTGCCGCGCCCGGTAAGCCAGTTGCCGGGAAGAAGTCAAAAAATGGACCGAAGCCTGAGACTGAGTGCTTTTATTGCAAGGGGAAGGGTCGCTGGAAGCGGAACTGCCCCAAATACTTAGCGGATAAGAAGGACGGCAACACCAAAGGTATATTTGATATACATGTAATTGATGTGTACCTTACCAGTACTCGTAGTAACTCCTGGGTATTTGATACCGGTGCCGTTGCTCATATTTGTAACTCACAGCAGGAGCTGCGGAATAAACGGAGACTGGCGAAGGACGAGGTGACGATGCGCGTCGGGAATGGTTCCAGAGTCGATGTGATCGCCGTCGGCATGCTGCCTCTACATTTACCTACGGGATTAGTTTTGAACCTTAATAATTGTTATTTAGTGCCAAGTTTGAGCATGAACATTGTATCTGGATCTCGTTTAATACGAGATGGCTACTCATTTAAGTCTGAGAATAATGGTTGTTCGATTTATATGAGAGATATGTTTTATGGTCATGCTCCGATGGTCAATGGTTTATTCTTAATGAATCTCGAGCGTAATATTACACATGTTCATAGTGTAGATGCCAAAAGATGTAAAGTTGATAACGATAGTCCCACATACTTGTGGCACTGCCGCCTTGGTCACATTGGTGTGAAGCGCATGAAGAAGCTCCATGCTGATGGACTTTTGGAGTCTCTTGATTATGAATCATTTGACACATGCAAACCGTGCCTCATGGGAAAAATGACCAAGACTCCGTTCTCCGGAACAATGGAGCGAGCAACCAACTTGTTGGAAATCATACATACCGATGTGTGCGGTCCAATGAGCGTTGAGGCTCGCGGAGGATATCGTTATGTTCTCACTCTCACTGATGACTTAAGTAGATATGGGTATGTCTACTTAATGAAACACAAATCTGAGACCTTTGAAAAGTTCAAGGAATTTCAGAATGAGGTGGAGAATCAACATGACCGAAAGATAAAATTCCTACGATCAGATCGTGGAGGAGAATATTTAAGTCACGAATTTGGCACACACTTAAGGAAATGTGGAATCGTTTCACAACTCACGCCGCCTGGAACACCTCAGCGAAACGGTGTGTCCGAACGTTGTAATCGCACTCTATTGGATATGGTGCGGTCTATGATGTCTCTTACCGATTTACCGCTATCATTTTGGGGATACGCTCTAGAGACAGCTACATTCACTTTAAATAGGGCACTGTCTAAATCCGTTGAGACGACACCGTATGAATTATGGTTTGGGAAGAAACCTAAGCTGTCGTTTCTAAAAGTTTGGGGATGCGATGCTTATGTCAAGAAACTTCAACCTGAAAAGCTCGAACCCAAGTCGGAAAAATGCGTCTTCATAGGATACCCTAAGGAAACTGTAGGGTATACCTTCTACTTAAGATCCGAGGGCAAGATCTTTGTTGCCAAGAACGGATGCTTTCTGGAAAAAGGGTTTCTCTCGAAAGAAGTAAGTGGGAGGAAAGTAGAACTCGATGAAGTACTACCTCTCGAACGGGAATGTGGTGCAGCTGAGGAAAATGTTCCTGTGATGCCCACACCAACTGAAGAGGAAACCAATGATGATGATCAAGGTACTTCGGATCAAGTTGCTACTGAACTTCGTAGGTCCACAAGGACACGTTCCGCACCAGAGTGGTATGGCAACCCTGTCCTGGACATCATGTTGTTAGACAACGGTGAACCTTCGAACTATGAAGAAGCGATGGCGGGCCCAGATTCCAACAAATGGCTAGAAGCCATGAAATCCGAGATAGAATCCATGTATGAAAACAAAGTATGGACTTTGACTGACTTGCCCGATGATCGGCAAGCGATAGAAAACAAATGGATCTTTAAGAAGAAGACGGACGCGGATGGTAATGTCACCATCTATAAAGCTCGACTTGTCGCTAAGGGTTATCGACAAGTTCAAGGGATTGACTACGATGAGACATTCTCTCCCGTAGCGAAGCTTAAGTCCGTCTGAATCATGTTAGCAATTGCCGCATACTATGATTATGAGATATGGCAGATGGACGTCAAAACGGCATTCCTTAACGGGCATCTTAAGGAAGAGCTGTATATGATGCAGCCGGAAGGTTTTGTCGATCCTAAGAACGCTAACAAAGTATGCAAGCTCCAGCGATCCATTTATGGGCTGGTGCAAGCATCTCGGAGTTGGAATATTCGCTTTGATGAGATGATCAAAGCGTTTGGGTTTATGCAGACTTATGGAGAAGCCTGCGTTTACAAGAAAGTGAGTGGGAGCTCTGTAGCATTTCTCATATTATATGTGGATGACATACTCTTGATGGGAAATAATATAGAATTTCTGGACAGCATTAAGGCCTACTTGAACAAATGTTTTTCAATGAAGGACCTTGGAGAAGCTGCTTATATATTAGGCATCAAGATCTATAGAGATAGATCGAGACGCCTCATAGGTCTTTCACAAAGCACATACCTTGACAAGATTTTGAAAAAGTTCAAAATGGATGAGTCCAAGAAAGGGTTCTTGCCTATGTTACAAGGTGTGAGATTGAGCTCAGCTCAGTCACCAACCACGGCAAAAGATAAAGAAGAGATGAGTGTCATCCCCTATGCTTCAGCCATAGGATCTATTATGTATGCCATGCTGTGTACCAGACCTGATGTAAACCTTGCCGTAAGTTTGGTAGCAAGATACCAGAGTAATCCCGGCAAGGAACACTGGACAGCGGTCAAGAATATCCTGAAGTACCTGAAAAGGACAAAGGACATGTTTCTCGTTTATGGAGGTGACGAAGAGCTCGTCGTAAAGGGTTACGTCGACGCTAGCTTCGACACAGATCTGGATGACTCTAAGTCACAAACCGGATACGTGTATATGTTGAATGGTGGAGCAGTAAGCTGGTGCAGCTGCAAGCAGAGCGTCGTGGCGGGATCTACATGTGAAGCGGAGTACATGGCAGCCTCGGAGGCAGTGCATGAAGCTATTTGGGTGAAGGAGTTCATCACCGACCTAGGAGTCATACCCAATGCGTCGGGGCCAATCAAACTCTTCCGTGACAACACTGGAGCTATTGCCCTTGCCAAGGAGCCCAGGTTTCACAAGAAGACCAGGCACATCAAGCGTCGTTTCAACTCCATCCGTGAAAATGTTCAAGATGGAGACATAGAAATTTGCAAAGTACATACGGATCTGAATGTCGCAGATCCGTTGACTAAACCTCTCTCGCGAGCAAAACATGATCAACACCAGAACTCTATGGGTGTTCGATTCATCACAATGTAACTAGATTAGTGACTCTAGTGCAAGTGGGAGACTGTTGGAGATATGCCCTAGAGGCAATAATAAAAGTGTTATTATTATATTTCTTTGTTCATGATAATAGTCTTTTATTCATGCTATAACTGTATTATCCGGAAATCGTAATACACGTGTGAATACATAGACCACAATATGTCCCTAGTAAGCCTCTAGTTGACTAGCTCGTTGTGATCAACAGATAGTCATGGTTTCCTGGCTATGGACATTGGATGTCGTTGATAACGGGATCACATCATTAGGAGAATGATGTGATGGACAAGACCCAATCCTAAGCATAGCACAAAGGTCGGTTAGTTCGTTTGCTAGAGCTTTTCCAATGTCAAGTATCTCTTCCTTCGACCATGAGATCGTGTAACTCCTGGATACCGTAGGAATGCTTTGGGTGTATCAAACGTCACAACATAACTGGGTGACTATAAAGGTGCACTACAGGTATCTCCGAAAGTGTCTATTGGGTTGACACGGATCGAGACTGGGATTTGTCACTCCGTATGACGGAGAGGTATCTCTGGGCCCACTCGGTAATGCATCATCATAATGAGCTCAAGGTGAACAAGGTATTGGCCACGGGATCATGCATTACGGTACGAGTAAAGTGACTTGCCGGTAACGAGACTGAACAAGGTATTGGGATACCGACGATTGAGTCTCGGGCAAGTAACGTACCGATTGACAAAGGGAAATGTATACGGGGTTTGATCGAATCCTCGACATCGTGGTTCATCCGATGACTTCATCGAGGAGCATGTGGGAGCCAACATGGGTATCCAGATCCCGCTGTTGGTTATTGACCGGAGAGTCTCGGTCATGTCTGCATGTCTCCCGAACCCGTAGGGTCTACACACTTAAGGTTCGGTGACGCTAGGGTTATCAGGAAGACAAGTATGTGATTACCGAATGTTGTTCGGAGTCCCGGATGAGATCCCGGACGTCACGAGGAGTTCCGGAATGGTCCGGAGGTAAAGTTTTATATATGGGAAGTTGTTAAACGGGCACCGGAAAGTTTCGGGGTCATACCGGTATTGTACCGGGACCACCGGAAAGGTTCCGGGGGTCCACCGGGAGGGACCACCCCTCCCGGGGGGCCACTTGGGCTGCATAGGGATAGCAGCCAGCCCCTAGTGGGCTTGGCGCCCCCCCCCCTTGGGCCCATGCGCCTAGGGTTGGGGGGGAACCCTAAAGGGGGCGCACCCCCCTTGCTTGGGGGGCAAGCCCCCCACCCCTTGGCCGCCCCCCCCCCCTAGGGTTTTCCCTAGAGGGCCGGCACCCCTTGCCCTTTCCCCTATATATAGAGGGGTGAGGGGAGGGCTGCAACACAACACAACTCAAGGCGCAGCCCCTCCCCTCCCCAACACCTCTCCTCCTCCGTACGTGCTCGGCGAAGCTCTGTCGGAATACTGCTGCACCA